>NW_019154121.1:27747261-27956126 GCF_002288905.1 Enhydra lutris kenyoni
TTTTTTTTTTTTTTTTTTTTTTTTTTTTACAGATTTTACTTATTTATTTGAGAGAGAGAATGAGAGAGAGAGGGAGCACTAGATGGGGGAGTGTCAGAGGGAGAAGCAGACTCCCCGCCAAGCGGGGAGTCCCCTGTGGGAATCGAGATCCCGGATTCCAGGATCATGACCTGAATCGAAGGCAGTGGCCCAACCCACGGAGCCGCCCGGGCGCCCCGACTGTAAACTCTTTAAGGCAGACATAGGTCTCTAGGGCTTCCCATCCTGCCCCCAAACTCCAAGAATCTTTCTTTGTACAAAGTAGATATTCAGATATTTATTCATTTTTATACCCAATTCTAGATTTACATCTGCATATGCACCTAGGTATTTACTTGCCAGTTACATGTTCCTTAACCAGTTAATATGAAATAATAATTATGAACCATGCAACCCAATTAACAAACTCAAGTTCCAGTAAACAATTAACAAACTCCAATTCCTGTTTCTTCACTCTGAAACAAATATTTTCTGCAGTATATTAAATCAGAAGTCCTGGGTTTTGGGGGCACTGCATCTTGCTTTTTCTGTGCTCTATTCGCCTTTTTTTTTTTTTTTTTTAGACTTTATTTATTTATTTGAGAGAGAGTGCGCGCACAAGAGCAGGAGCAGGGAGAGCCACAGAGGGAGAGGGAGAAAGCAGGCTCCCCGCTGAGCAGGGAGCCCTACGTGGGGCTTGATCCCAGGACCCTGGGATCATGACCTGAGCTGAAGGCAGACACTTAACCAACTCAGCCACCCAAGCACCCCCTGTGCTCTATTTTCAACTTCAGTAAAATAAGAATACAAGCACTCTTAACGCTTTAAAAACTTTACAAGGAATCAAAATACGTGAAAGTTGTTCCATTTCCCCCCTTCAAAGAAAGCTCTTCTGAACTCTTCCTATCACAGCCTACCTGCCAAGAAGAATCCATACACTGCTTTCCCCCCACCTCCTCAGCTCCCATTCACCCCAATCCAAGGACCTCCCAACACCAATGAGAGTTCAAAGAGGCTACTTTTTGAGCATTTTCTAATCTCCATCTTGGTATTCTTTCAGTTGAAACAATTTTCCCAAAATACTTTGCAGAAGTCATGTAAACAACTACCTAGATACATACTGAAATATTTATTGATAATATGAAACCTAGAACTTGTCTCAAAATAAATGAGGGGACAGATGAAACATGAAAGACTGACCAGAAGCTGATAGCAGTAAACCATTAAAAGTAGGTGATGGGAACACAGGAGGTTCAATAAAAACTTTCTACTCTTATACTCATTTAAAATTCCATTAACAAAAAGTTTTAGAAATACTCATTTACTACTTGATCCCAACTTTATGACTAGAAGTGTGTCTGAAGTTGTGTCATAAAATCATCGTATTAGCAGGGCTTGTTCAACTTACTACCCAATGAACGGATGAACTACTTACAACATCCCAGGCCAAGACATCCAGCCTCTACTTCTATCAATACACAACATGTAACAATAACTTGTATCTGCTGGAGATACAACTGTGAACGAGAGACATTCATCAAACTTAAGGAATGTGTAGGGAAATAAACAACAGAGTGTTACAAGTGCAAGGAAAGCAAACAGATTAGCTGAGAGGAGAGAAACCACTCTATGATCAATAAAGACCTCACCAAGAATGCATAGGACTTCAGACCAAAACCCAGGAAGAAAGGAAAATGGGAGGGGAGGAGAGGAAAGTGATTCAGGTAGCAAGAATGGGGTGAGTAGGCAGAGGCAAGGCTAGATAGAGCTCAGCCATGTTCACAAGAGAACAAGTGAGTGTTGACAAGTAAAACAGACCCAGGAAAGACTAAGCTAAGAAGCTGCAATAAAATTCAGCATAGAGGCTCTGAAAGTTTTACAGGAAAATAAAAAGGTATCAGAACCAATTATATACTGAAAAAAAAAACTTCATCCATTTAATAATCCAGATGAGAAAATGGGATCTGAAAAAACTGCTTGACAGACACCCCAGTCTGCTGTTTGGCAGCTTGAACAGGCACTCACCCAGTTTTGTTGTTTTTTATTCAGAACCAAAATCTGGTTATTCATTTACTCAAAAAATATCTGAGTTCTGCTTATGCACTGGGCACTGTCTTAGGCACGCCAATAACTTCTTTCTGGTAGTCCTGCTGTCTACTCTAGAACAGTAGTTCTCGACTTGGCATGGGGGAAGGGAGCAATTTCTGCTCCCCACCAGGACAACTGACAATGTCCAGAGACTTCTAGTTGGTCCAGGGATGCTGCTAAACATCCCTTCAATGCACAGCACAGCCCGCCAGAGTCAGGAACCAGCAGCTCCAGAGGGAAACTCTGCCGCAGAGAAGCACATTCCACTCCAGCCTCCTAGACAACCCTTTAATGCACGTTACTTCCGTCTTCTATTTCTATTCTAAAATAAAGGTCTAGGGGCGCCTGAGTGGCTCAGTGGGTTAAAGCCTCTGCCTTCAGCTCAGGTCATGATCCCAGGGTCCTGGGATGGAGCCCCACATCGGGCTCTCTGCTCAGCAGGGAGCCTGCTTCCCCATCTCTCTCTGCCTGCTTCTCTGCCTACTTGTGACCTCTGTCTGTCAAATAAATAAATAAAATCTTTAAAAATAAAAAAATAAAGGTCTTAAGATACGCTAAGAAATGCACACCATTTTAGTAATGCAACAAGTGGAACCAAACATACCAAGAATTTTGAGATTTGGCTTAAAAAATTTTATAAGCTACATTTATTTTACATTAACTTTTGGAAATAAAATTATCTTCCTCTCCTGACAACTACTGTTCTCAAAAACTTAAGCTAAAAGCTTTGAATAATGTTTGATTATTTCTTTTCCTTTTGTGTCCCTACAGCAATTAATCACCACATTCTGCTGCTTCTTTTTCCATGTAATGCCTCATAACGCGAACTTTCTATTACCTGTGCCATTGGCTAAAATACTTATTGATTTCTCTGGAGCTCCTGGTCTGTCTCCTCCTTCCCTCCCTCCCAAGCTATCCTACTTACTAGCACTGCATTTTTCACCTGCTCAACATTCCATAAGGTTGCCTACAACATACCAAATAAGAACCTAGTACCTGATACTTAGCATTCAAGGTCTTTCTTCAGCTGGCCACAATCCATCTTTCCAGTTCTTTTTCCCAATGCTCTCCATGGGAATATCCTCTCTCCGCAAAATGAGTTATTCTGGGGCACACAAACAACCTCTCCAGATCAGAGAAATCAAAAGCCACTCAGGCTTCATTCAGATAAAAGACAGGCTTTTAACTCTCAAGGTAGCAGTAAGGGATCAACTTATAGGGAATCCTGATCTACCCACAGCTCTCTTTTAATGAAAGATAACCCCAAACCCCTTGGCTCACTGTCCTTACTTAGAACGTCCCGTTTGCCTTTCCACCTCTCTGAACTCATCTTCCTCTTCAAATCTCCCATCTTTTCAAACAATTCTCATAGCACAGTCATCTCTACCACCACCATTTACCCACCATGCCCCATACCGGTGACTCTCAGATCATTTTAGTTATTTGGCAATGAAATGTCATTTCATTTTTACTTACTTCTCTTTTATATCCAGACAGCTAAAATTATGATTCATTCATAAGCCAAATGGGGGATAAGTGGGGTACTCAGATTTCCAAACCAATCTTTAATGTTCTTTAGATATTTTTTTTAAAGATTTTTTTATTTATTTATTTGACAGAGAGAGATCACAAGTAGACAGAGAGGCAAGCAGAGAAAGAGAGAGAGAGAGAGAGGGAGGGAAGCAGGCTCCCTGCCGAGCAGAGAGCCCGATGCGGGACTCGATCCCAGGACCCTGAGATCATGACCTGAGCCGAAGGCAGCGGCTTAACCCACTGAGCCACCCAGGCGCCCCTTTAGATATTTTTTTAAATCACAATTCCCAGGACTGGCAAGAGAACAGGGTATATTCATGTACTAGTGGTAAGAATATAAATTGATACAATTATGCTATACCGATATTTGTTAATACTAAAAGTCTAAAGTCTGTATACCTTTGGCCCAGGAATTTCACCTGGGAATTTATCATCGGTAAGTAATAAAGTACATGGAGAGTTAGCCACAAGGATATTTATCTGCGTTGTTTCTAAGTCTCAGAGATCGAAAAAGCAAAACAAAACAAAACTTCCTTGTCCGACAAGAAAAGACTATTCAGAGGAATCATTTATTTAAGCAATATAAGACTCTGCCGCTACTAAAAGCCTATAGCACTATGGGAATTGACATGGGATCTTTTTATGATTATGCTCATAAGTGAAAAATACAAGTAATATGACCCCAAATACCTTATTTTGTATATTTTTATATATTACATGTGTCCTATTTTTTCTAAAACTTTTCTACATTGTGTATATATATATATAATTTGTGTGTCAAAAATATACACTAGAGGGCGCCTGGGTGGCTCAGTGGGTTAAGCCGCTGCCTTCGGCTCAGGTCATGATCCCAGGGTCCTGGGATTGAGCCCCGCATCGGGCTCTCTGCTCAGCAGGGAGCCTGCTTCCTCCTCTCTCTGCCTGCCTCTCTGCCTACTTGTGATCTCTGTCTGTCAAATAAATAAATAAAATCTTTAAAAAAAAAAAATACACTAGAAAGAGTATATAAACCTTAAAATAGGACAAAATATCTTCACTTTCTTTTGTTAATGAATATTTATATTTTATATTTATATTTTAATGAATATTTACATTTCATATTTAAAATATATTTCAGTTAATGAATTTATTTACATTAAATTTTATGGATACAATAAACATTTCTAAGGCCTATTTATAATTAAAAATCTTACAAAACCTAAGAAACCTTGGTTTAATGTACCTGTAAGAAAAACATTTTCAGTAAGAACACAGAAACACATCCTACAGCTCATCGCGCGGTGTCACCAGCTACACTAGGCATTCTCATTCTGACATAAGCTAGGTGGGTAATCGACCAAAAGCCTAGGGAAGAATCTGGTGATGCAAGACCAAGGGGAAGGAGAGAGGCCTGGAAAGCCTGGGAGGGAGGGCTTAAAGGGCAGATGCCATGCGGACCGGTTTGTGTCAGGCACAGAGCATCAACACACAGAGATGAGAAGGGCGTTACCAGACCCAGAAGGCAACCTAGTGGAATGCCACGGGCGAGAGTTCCAGAGGCCAAATGCTTAAGTTCAATGCCACCCCTGCCTCTTACCCGAAGTGTAACCTCGAGCAAGTCACTTAACTTCGCCTGCATGTTGCTCCCCTCACGTAACGGGGACAGCGGCATGCCAAGAGCAGCGCCCGCCCTGCAGGTGGGGACCCCCATTCACGCCAGCTATGACTCCATCAGCCATGATGATGACAGGCGGCACCGCGCCTCCTCTGGGCCCGCAGCGGTGCCTCTCAACCACCCATCACTTTCTCAGCCTACTTTCTCCTCGCCGGTGGCCCACACTTGGAAAAGAACATGAGCCAGGACTCCAGAAGGAGGTCTGAGACGGGGGAATAGGGGGGTCAGGGGGAGGCAGGAGCAGGGAGTTATATCAAGAAAGAAAACCAAGTCGTGGGGATGCCTGGGTGGCTCAGTCGGTTAAGCAGCTGCCTTTGGCTCAGGTCATGATCCCAGCGCCCTGGGATCGAGTCCACATCGGGCTCCTTGCTCAGCAGGGAGTCTGCTTCTCCCTCTGCCTGCCACTCTGTCTGCCTGTGCTCACTCTCTCTGACAAATAAATAAATAAAATCTTTAAAAAAAAAAAAAAAGAAAGAAAGAAAGAAAAGAAAACCAAGTCTGTGTAAGCAGGCCAGGAAAACGGCACCATGAGTCACTCCCCACCGTGCTCCCACAATGTCTTCATAAAACGTGTTTCTCACATCACTCACCCGGACACAATCTTTCACCATCTCTCCACGGACTCTGTGGAGCTGAATCAAAACGATTCCTTAAACTGACTTGAAGTCCATACCACCCCGGCAGCCTCGGCTCCTGACTCCTTCCGCCAGCACACGCAGCTTCCAGCACACTCACTTCCCTCCGTTACAAACTCACTCCCTCCTCAGCTTTTGCATGTGCTGCCTCCTCTGCCTGGAAAGTAACCTCTACCTCCTCCAATTTGGAAGCAAACTGCTATTCCACCTGCAAATCACAGCTCAAGGTCAACTCCAGAGCCCTTTCCTGACCTTCAAAAGCTAAATACCTCTGCTGTGTGCTCCCGCACTATGTGCACAGCACTGTTTCTGCCTCTCTTAAGGCTCCTTGACCTAATTCCTATATATGTGCGGGTGGGGGACACCAAGCAATTCTCGGATGCCAGCAGGGTGTCCCTCTACCCTCCCCACTGCAGATACCAGTGAACAAACCCCAGGCTGTTGCGAATGTGTCTGGCCAACTGGCTTGAAGTTCCAACGATCTCCTCCTTAGGGTTGATGAATTGGCTAGAGCGGCTCACAGAACTCAGGAAAACACTCACTTACATTTACCACTTTATTAAAGTATATAATAAAAGATATAAATCAACAGCCAGATGAAGAGATAGATAGAGCAAGGTCCTGAACAAAAGAGCTTCTGTCCTTGAAGAGCCTGGGGACCAATTCAGTGGCATACAGAAGCGTTCTGGTTCCCCAAACACGGGAGCTCTCAAAAAAAGGGGGAGGGCCTAAAAGCTATGCTCTTGGTTTTTTACGAAGGCTTCATTACATAGTCATGATTGACTAAGTCATTGGCCATTAGCTGATTCATCTGCCAGCTTCTCCTCCTGGGCGGGGAGGGAGGGTGCTATGAAAGTTGCAACCCTCGACTCACAGTTTTTCTGGCAACCAGTCCCCACTCTTGAGTGGAGTCCAAAAGTCATCTTCATTAATAACAAGACACCCAATTCACCTTTATGGCTCTGAAGTATTTTCAGGAACTGTGGATGAAGACGAAATATATCTGAAAAATATATTCTGGTCATCTGAATGACCGAACATGTATTTCTTATATATCGTATCGCACAGTCAGACTGTACTGGTCCACCACTAGCCAGTGACTCCATTGAGGGATCTTGCCTTTACCTGTTAAATCCCAGTTACTTTCCTGTATACTAATACATAAGAAAATAAGAATAAGAAAAACTTCTTAATCACAGTTGGGAAATGTTCAAGAACCAACTTATTAGAATGAAAACTGTTCAAGAAAGAGAAAGAATCAAACATTCATCTTGCCTTTCCTATATAAACTGTTGTGCTAAGCAATAAATGAGGGGGGTGGCTCAGTGGGTTAAGCCTCTGCCTTCAGCTCAGGTCATGATCCCGGGGTCCTGGGATCAAGCCAGGCATCAGGCTCTCTGCTTGGCGGGGAGCCTGCTTCCTCCTCTGTCTCTGCCTGCCTTTCTGCCTATTTGTGATCTTTGTCTGTCAAATAAATAAATAAATAAATTTTTGGGGGGGGAGAGATTTTTTTAAAAAGGACAATAATAGTCTTTACTCCTGAGGACTTTTGCAGAATTAATTAATACAGTTGTCCTAAAACAATTATTTCACAGAAGCTTGTGATGTGAACAAGCTGCCTCATCAACACCCTCACCACTGTACAGATGGAAACCCAGACCCCCAAGAGGTGAAGTGACTTGCTTAACAACAACCTCACAACCATCTCCTAGACTTGAGGACTCACTGCAGGTTGGCTGGCTAATCACCAAACATATTTCCGTTTCTTGCAGGACGTGTGGCTAGACTACATTTCCCAACTTCCCTTTATGTGTCTGACTTCCAGAAAATGAAATGTGGGCAAAGGGACTGAATACCTCTTCACCAGTCCCAGGCCCTGCCCCTAAGTCTCTCACACTCCATCTCTTCTCCCGCATCTGCCAAGTGGGTATCAACGCCCAGGGCGATCCTGGAAGCCAAGTGTTGAAGAGAACAGGTAACAGACTAGCAGTAGAGTCTCGGTAGAATAAACTGTTACTGCCTTTAAATCCCTAAGATTTCAGGGTTTATCTGTTACAGCAGCTGACATAACTTCAATTAACATACTTTTTCTGGATCCATCGCAACAATCATTACTCTTCATTTTACAGACAGGAAAACGGAAGCTTGGAAGGAGCCACGGTCACACAATTATTAAGTGGTGCGTCTAGGACCTAAACCAGCACTGGCTTAATATAGAGCTCGGGCTCTCAGGTGTTGTGAGACCAGTAAGTGGCACCAGAATTTCTAATTTACAACAGATACATCTAATATGTAATTTTGGTATGCATTCCTGAAACACTCACTTAAACTCCCAGAAGAGTAACTATATTATCTTAAGCAGAAAAACATAAATAGTTCCCCAAAAGTGTGATTTTTACAACAGACAAGAAACACATCGGAATAAGATATTTTAAAAATACCATGTACCAAAAAACAAAACAAAACCATGTATGTTAAAGAGACACTTCCTTATCCTTGTAAATAGCCCATAACAGTACAAGTTTTAGGATTTTATTTATTTTTATTTTTTTAAAGATTTTATTTATTTTTGTGTGAAAAAGAGACAGAGAGAGCAAGCCTGAGTGGTAGGGGTGAGGCAGAGAGAAAACCAAAGCAGGCCCCGGGCTGAGCAGGAGCCCAGTGCAGGCAGGCTCCAACCCAGGACCCGTGAGATCATGACCTGAGCTGAAGGCATCAGCCTAATGAACTGAGCCACCCACGTGTCCCAAGTTTTAATATCTGAATCCAACTTTTCCCACTTGATTTTACCTGAGCCATCCCTATTTATTGATAACTGTATAACATGATTTTATTACATTAGTAATTTTTAAATGGGATTTAATAAATGGAATAATCATTTTATTTCAATCACTGAACTAAATGTATACCATTAATCAAGCAAAAGAAATTATATAACAGTGTTTACAGCATTAATTCCACCTATGTCTGTTTTTCTTCTATGCACATACAACTCATACCTACAGTTGAAAAATATCTGGAAAATATAAAAAAGTTTCCAGTGATTATCTCTGGGGAGTAGAACTAAGCCCTTTACGCCTTTAGTTAGAGTTTGAATTTATGATGAACACACAAACTTTTAGAATAAGAAATACTTTTAAAAAGATTTATCTATGATATACAGTATTGTAGTTATCAAATTCCCAAAGTCCCAAATTACCATAATATGTAGGGAAACACCCAGGTTGGGAGAAAAAAAATTATAGCCCTTTCTAATGAATATGTCATTTGATCAATTTCATTCATCTCTGTGGAAATATCTGTTTACACATCTATAAACAAATTTTAAAACATTTTAATAGTAGAAAAAGCTGTACTCTTCATAATGACCATATCATTTGATCAACTGCACTTATATGGAGATATATACGTAGGCATCTGTAAGTAAATTTTTTTTTTCTTTTTTAAAGTAAGCTCTATACCCAATGTGGGGCTTGAACTCATGACCCTGAGATCAGGAGTCGCATGTGCTACAGACTGAACCAGTCAGGCACCCCAAGTAAATCTATTTTAAAACACTTAAGTACACACACACACACACACACACACACTCACTCACTCACAGAGAAGTATGTTCTAATCAGGGGATTGACAACAGTTAACCAAGCACATTCCTTTTAACAAAACTTTGTTCTAACCTGAAGACTACCTGGGATTGTATCAGGAAAAACAATATATTAGAATTTTAAAAACAGTTCTCTTTTGGGGTCCAAACTTGGTAAGGTTTTGGAGACTATCTTAGTCTTTACGCTTTCTTCAAATGTTTCAGACCCTTCTAAGAGAAAAGGGCAATTCAGAATCAAATCTCTTTGACAAGAACCTCTCTGCATCCTAAGTACTGTTGTAGATTAACGTAAAATTATATCACATTCATCAAAACCGTATTTGCCCGTAAGAGACTCTTAATCTCACAAAACAAACTAGGGCTACTGGGGGAGAGGGATATGGAGAAGGTGGTTGGGTTACGGACATTGGGGAGGGTATGTGCTATGGTGCGTGCTGTGAAGTATGTAAGCCTGATGATTCACAGACCTGTACCCCTGGGGCAAATAATACATTATATGTTAATTTTTAAAAAGGTATGCAGGGATGCCTGGGTGGCTCAGTTGGTTAAGCCGCTGCCTTCAGCTCAGGTCATTATCCCAGGATCCTGGGATCGAGTCCCGCATCGGGCTCCTTGCTCAGTGGGGAGCCTGCTTCTCCCTCTGCCTCTGCCTGCAGCTCTGCCTGCTTGTGTTCTCCCGCCTGCGCTCTCTCTCTCTCTCTCACAAATAAATAAAATCTTTTTAAAAATAAAAAGGTAAGCATATTAAAATAGTGTTTATCATTTGAAGCTAGGAATAAAAAGAAATGTTTAAAGACCTTACTAATGAGATAATCTAGAAAAATTATTGTTAGAAAAAGAATTTTTTTTTTGAAGATTTTTACTTTTAAGTAATCTCTAAACCCAACGTAGGGCTTGAACTTTCAACTGTGAGATCAAATGCTCCATGCTCCATGGACTGAGCCAGTCAGGCACCCCAGAAAAAGAATTTTTGAGTCAAATGTAATATCTACATGTATTTTCTGCTGGAGAGGAAACTTTCCTTCAAAGGCTTCCATGTCAAGAACTCCTAAAAAATACATTGGGGATAGTATGTGCTATGGTGAGTGCTGTGAACTGATGATTCACAGACCTATACCCCTGAAATAAATACATTATATGTTAATTTAAAAAAAAAAAAAAGAAAGCTTCTAAATGAAAAAAAGACCTCACAAAAAATAAAACAAGTATGGAATCATTAAAAAAAAAACAAACAGCATTTGCGAAAAGCCCAGGGGTTGTGATTATTATTGTAACTAAAATGTGTTATGATAAATGTTCCTTAATCTAGAATTTTATGCAACTGTATAATACTGAGACAGGAAACAAATTATTATTAACTGTGTTAATGGAACTGAGGAGAGGGGAAGACTATGGTAAAGATAATCGAAAAATAGCAAGAATTCAAAATAAAGTGTATTTGGTTTTAAAATGTCTTTTTAACCAATTTATTTATGAGAAACTCTCCTGATAGTTTGAAAATTCTAAATTGAAGTATGTCTAAAAATAAAACCGCACTATGAAAAAAGATGAATCTGCAAAAAGTAAAAATTTTATGTTTATCTTTTCTTTTTTCCCCAAGCAAAAGGTCTCACATACTTATTACTGGACCAACCTACTGGTACGAAGAGTAGTAACAGAGAAAAATCATTTCCCCAATAAAACACGTGTATTGTTCAGGTGGTCGTGATATTTACAGAGCGGTAACAAAAGCATGTGACCTCCACGCAGCATAAACACGTGTTCCATCTCACGTGCCACCCCTTACAGACCCAGCCTGGCTCTGCTCCACACCTCCTCTCAGAGCCGTGCCTGATTTTATTCCAGTTTTCATCTGAATCCACTGGGCAACAGGATGATTCTGCTTTTGTTTCTTGGTCAGGAATTGCTTGATCATGAAAGTCTTGTGAGAAGAAATGGCCAGGAACAGCCAACTGCACACACCAGAGTGGCGGAGAAAAGGAGAGAGCTGTGTGTGTCTACCTTTAGCCTCTCCCCACCACTATCCACTTTCCTAACTCTAGAAATGAGCCACCGACTTACCTACCTCTAAATGTCCACAATTCCTGAACATGTTCCTCCCTCTCTAGACACCGTGTACTTGACATCCAGAGCCAAGGTTCTTTAAGAAGTCTCATCAGTCATTTATGCCTATGGCTCCTCTTTAATTTACCACCAAACCTCCTACAATCCGGCTAACAAACCACTATTTCATGGATATTAGAGAGACCGTCAGATCCAGCAGACCCTCAGTAAGCCGTCCTTACCTTCCCCACGCTTACCTCCAGAACAACTGACACAGCACCTTACACAGGACCTCTTGGCTTCTCGGGCTGTTCCCTGCAGCCTCTCAGGTATTTCCCTCTGACCACCCATGAGAGTGCCAATGCCCCCTGAAACGGAGTTCCAGCTCTCTCTCCTCTTTCCTCAACATCCGCCTTTCCGTGGGCTCCCGGGGCGCCAGTCCACACCCACCATCCGCATATCCAAACACCCAGTGGCCGGCTTCACCGGGACATAATACACACACCCTAAAGGCAGCAAACCCCAAACTGAATGTGTCAACATCTAGTGTCTACCCAATTTGCTCCAGCCACCTTGAAACATTTCTGCGTCCTCCTCCTCCTAAACAGCTCCGGTTAATCCGACCTCTAAGACCTCCCTTCCCCCACCCATCTCCCTCATCTACAGAACAACTTCAGGTTCTCCCCACCCTCATACCCGGCAACACCAACTACTTCCAATCTCCGTCTGCTTATCCGCACACGAACGCTGGACAGATATTCTGAAAATGCAAATATGCTGGTGCTCTCCTTTTCTCATCTTTCAGTGGCCCCGTGCTCCAAGCGTCTGAGACAGAAACACAAACCTCTTGCGACAACATAAAAATCCCTCCGTGACTCGACCCACGCTCAGCCTCATCTGCCGTCGCTTCTCGACATGCTACACACCTCATCATGTTTCACCTTTACTGTCCCCCCAAAAACTCTGTGCCTTTACATGTGCTCCTATTCCCTCTGCCTGAGATACGCTCTGGGCAGTGCTACCCCTGCCAGGAAAGCTTCATGTAAGCCTCAGCGGGCAACGAGCTCGTCCTCCAGTCCAGTACTCAGACACGTCCCCGATGTATCTCTACTCCTGCCCCTTCACTCAACTTTAGAATTTATGGGCAGGTGTGCCTGGGTGGCTCAGTGGGTTGAGCCTCTGCCTTTGGCTCAGGTCATGGTCTCAGGGTCCTGGGATCGAGCCCCGCATCAGGCTCTCTGCTCAGAAGAGAGCCTGCTTCCCCCCTTCTCTCTCTGCCTGCCTCTCTGCCTATTTGTGATCTCTCTGTGTCAGATAAATAAACAAATCTTTAAAAAAAAAAAAAAGAATTTATGGGCAAGGGTCTCAGCTTATTCTGCGTACAAATATTCATTAATTTATGGGTATGTCCTGATAAACACATCATGAATTGAAAGTGTTTTAAGTCAAATGCTTGTAATACCACTAACCGGGACGCCTGCGGGGCTCAGCGGCTTCAGCGGCTGGCTGCCTTCGGCTCGGGTCATGATTGCAGGGTCCTGGGACCGAGTCCCACATGAGGCTCCCTGCCCAGTGGGGAGTCTGCTTCTCCCTCTGCCTGCCGCTTCCCCTATTTGTGCACTCTCTCTCTGACAAATAAATAAATAAAAATCTTAAAAAAAAAAAAACTACTAACCTACCAAACATCGTAACTTACCTGACCTACCTTAAACATACTCAAAACACTTAAATTAGCTTCCAGTTGGGCAAAATCATCTAATACAAAGCCTATTTTATGAAAAAGTATCAGAATACCTCATGTAGTTTATTAAATACTGTGCAGAAAGTGAAAACCAGAATGGTGTTAGGAGTACAGAATGGAAGTCAGTGGGTCAGTTACCCTCGTGACCGCGCGGCAAGCCACAGCTGGCTACTGCCGCCCAGCATCGCCAGACGGTATCACACCACGGATCACCAGCCTGGGGAAAGATCCAAATTCAAACTTCAAAGCACGGTTTCTATTGAACATACACTGCTTTTGCACCACCGTAAAGTCAAAAAACCCTAAATGGAACCATTGTAAATGGAACCATCGTAAGTCAAACTGTCAAAGTCGGGGACCCTCTGGGCTTCCAATGCGTAACATACACAGTACCTCACCACGGAGTCAGTACTCAAGAAGTGCCAAATGCATAGACTGACGTACACACATAAGACATTTCAGCATCGAGCACTTAAGAGAAATACAAAATTAATCAATTTATACTGAAGAGGCTTTAATATATTGGTATGTACACAGACATATACAAACACACACGCCCATAAATAGATCATCCCGTCTGGTTCCATATAACAAGTTCATTTCCCCAACCTAGTCAAACCCTACAGTAATCCTTTGCTGCTATGTGTACTCCTCACACTGAGTTCAAAGAAACTTATTTTATTACCCATAACCACATAAATTTATATGCCCACAGATATAAGGACAGGAGATTTTTCTGGAAATACATAAATAAAAGTTATTAGTAGTTTTGGGGTAGGGCAGTGTTACAGGCTGAATTGCCCCCTCCTCCAAATTCTTTGTCTTAACCCCCACTGCCCCAGAATATGACTGTATTTAGCGACAGGGCCTTTAAAGAGGTAATTAAGTTAAAATGGGGGTGTTAGGCTGGGCCATAACCCCAAATGACTGGTATCCGTAGAAGGTGAGGGCACAGGCACACACAGAGGGAGGGCCATGTGAGGACACAGGGAGAAGGCAGTCATCTGCAAGCCAAGGAAAGAGGCCTCGAGAGAAACCAAACTGCTGGCACCTTCGTCTTGGACTCCCAGCCTTCGAAACCAAGAGAAAGCAAGGTTCTGCTGCTGAAGCCGCCCAGTCAGATATTCTGTTATGACAGCCCAAGCTGAGTAACAGAGGGGGCTTCTAACTTACAATATTTAAATTTCCTTCAAAACATTTTTTAACTAATTAATTTCCTAATCAAGTATGTGGAATTTTTTTAAGCCAGCAAGAATTACACAAACAGTGAAATTATGGACATTTTCATCTTTTTCTTCATGTTGGTTTGTGTTTGAAAACCTAACAAGGGGTGGCTGAGTGGCACAGCTGGTTAAGCGTCTGACTCTTGGTTTCAGTTCAGGCCGTGATCTCACGGTGGTGGGACTGAGAGCCCCAGATCAGGCTCCAAACTCACTGCACAGTCTGTTTGAGATGGTCCCTCTTCCTCTGCCCCTCCCCCAACTGGCATGTACCTGCTCTCAAAAATAAATAAATCTTTAAAAAAATAAAAAAATAAAAACCTAACAAAATGCTATCAAATTAAATGACATAACTGAATATCCTAGACATCACAGTTGACCATACTCTAACCACAAAAGCCACATTATATCTTTCTTACTATTTTTCATTTGAAACAAAATTAATATCAAATGTTAAAATAAGGTATTTTCCCATTTTACCAGCTCCACAAAGGAACTGGTGGGGTAGACATTGGAGAAGAGCACTGTTGTTCAACACCCCTGGAGGTGCCTGGGTGGCTCAATCGGTTAAGCATTTGCCTTCAGCTCAGGTCGTGATCTTGGGGGTCCTGGGACTGAGCCCCACATTGGGCCCCCTGCTCAGCAAGAAGTCGGCTTCTCCTTCTGCCCCTCCTCCAACTTGTGTGCGTGCTCACACTGTCTCTCAAATAAATACAATCTTTAATAAACAAACAAACAAACAACCCTGGAGATGAGAAAACCAATAGTTATAAAGTACAGAACAGCCTGATGAGTGAATCCTTCTTGTACTGGGGTAAAAAGTCACTGAAACAACTAGATACCACCCATTAGACCCATGAGTTAGCCTCTTCTACACATTATCATTTAATTCTCATAACAACCCAGAGCAGCAGAGATGAAAATATCCCCATGTTTTGTAAGGAAACTTGGGCACAGAGAGATTAAGTCACTGGCCAGGTCATACAGTTAGGAAGCAGAAGAGCTAAGACTCAAATCTAATTCTCTAGGTCTTAAAATTCCATGCTGCTTGAGGGACGCCTGGGTGGCTCAGTTGGTTGGGCAGCTGCCTTCGGCTCAGGTCATGATCCCAGCATCCTGGGATCAAGTCCCACATCGGGCTCCTTGCTCATCAGGGAGCCTGCTTCTCCCTCTGCCTCTGCCTGCCACTCTGTCTGCATGTACTCACTCTCTCTGACAAATAAGTAAAAATCTTAAAAAAAAAAAAAAAATTAAAAAAAAATTCCATGCTGCTTGATACTAAGAGCCCTTGAATGCTTAACAAATATTTATTAAACACCTGCTATACGTGCTTTGCCAGGTGTGTAAGACAGAGCCATGACTCAAGGAACACAGTCACTATTCTCAAGGACTTAGAGTCTTCCTCCATACTCTTCTGTTGCATGTATGTTTCCCAGCTCTGTAACTAGGTTTTAAAGCTCCTCAAAAGAGCTGTGACATAAAGGGGAAAACAGAGAGCTTTAAGTTAGAAACCTGAAAAAGTTCTGGTTTTTTCACTTACATAAATTAACAAATTGGATTCCTCATAGTAAACAGCTGTAGATTAAATATCATGAAAGTGCTTAGAAGAGTGCCTGGCACACAGTAGACACTAAATAAATGTTCATCAAATACGAATATTCATTTACAACCTTCATAGACAATCAGATCCAAACTCAAACTTTCTACTTCGTCAGTCTTGAGATTTCTCCAATGGCCTCTTCAATATTCAAAGATTCTACTCACCTATCACTCTATCCCATTCTTTTACAGGACTTAACTATTTAACACTCAAAGCTACTTAACTAGTTAACACTGAAGCTTCTTTATAATGTAGTCTTTCAGAGTAATGGTCTCCAAAGTCAAATGCACACAAAACACTATGTGTCCTAATCACAGGCCTGAACATGCTAGAACTTAAGACTGATAATAATAAGGAATATAAAATTTAACTCTCCTGATACTTAAGGTATGGACTGTTTATAAAACATGTATACTGAGGCGCCTGGGTGGCGGGTTAAGCCGCTGCCTTCGGCTCAGGTCATGATCTTAGGGTCCTGGGATCGAGCCCCGTATCGGGCTCTCTGCTCAGTGGGGAGCCTGCTTCTTCCTCTCTCTGCCTGCCTCTCTGCCTACTTGTGATCTCTCTCTGTCAAATAAATAAATAAAATCTTAAAAAAAAAAAAAAAACATGTATACAACTCATTTCAAAAAGAAAAATGGGTTCCTGGCTGGCTCATTCAGTGGAGCATGCAACTCTTGATCTCAGGGTCATGAGTTCAAGCCCCATACTAGGTTTAGAGCCTACCCAAAAAAAAAAAAAAAAAAAAAAAAAAAAGATACAAATACTGGGGTTATGGATTTAAATTATTAATAATGGGGGAGTAATTCAAATACAAGCTTGGAGATAAATGCTTCAGAACCACAATTACATCATTAGTTATGGTTAAGTTCCATGTGGGAACTGTGACACAGAGTAAATTGTATTTTTATTAACACCTAACACTACAAATAGGCCTAGCAATTTCCCTCTTCTGTGCCACCTATCCTTACGTTGTTCGTTCTGTCTGGGCTCCCATTAACACATAATTCCCACCCTTTTCAGCAAACATCCATTCATCTTACCACGTAGTCTTCCCAGTTGTGCACAGTGAGAGGCCGTCAGTAACCACCCTATAAATCTAAAGCTATGAGTTTATAAGTCAAATTATAATACAGGGCTAATATAAGGAATAATATAGTTACCTTTCTCTTCCTCCAAGATGCAACTTCATTAAAAAAAAAAAAAAGATTTTTTTTTTATCATTACACTCCCCTCTGCATCTCCTGGAAAAACATTCCTCTGGGCAAATCCTGATCAGATAGAATACACTGTATATAATACATACTAAACTGATTTTCCCTGTAAATCTACACTTAAATCTTCCAGTAAAACGTATTCCTCACGAAAAAGATGTAAGTGAATGTGTATTTATTTTGAGCCCTAATACACTAGACACCCAACAACTGCTTTAACAGTGGGGTAACTATTTGCATTATAGTACAGAAAGTAAACCAGGTGACTTCCTTAGAAAATCTGTTGTTTTTAAGTACAGAACTTGGAATTTAGAAATTATTCTAATATCCTACCAAAAGTATATTAAAGTGAACACTCTGAAAACAGAGAACTAAATATATTTTTACTGGCCCGCAATGAAATCTCTCCCGGCTGTGCCTAAATTATCATATGCAAAAGATGTAAATGTATCTCACCCATCTGTGCTCCCACAACCCTATCTTCAATATGACGGAAAATTGGGAAGGTCTCAGAATACCTGCATAAGTGTGGAAATGGCTCAAATTCATATACTCACAATTCTGTCTTGCACAATGAAGTGTACATATAGCTAACAGCTACTACAGCTACTACACAATGACCCTCCTTCCCCACTTAAACTAACCGAGGTAGTTACTGGTCATCAACCCTTAGTCAAAGGCAAAAAAGGAGCACTTCCCTCAAGTGGCTTAAAGGCACTGAGCTTAGCATTCAGCATGTATTACCTCACTGAAAGCTCGAGGTTTAATTAACTTGCCTAAAGTCAATGAGAAGCACCAAACTGTAACTAAAGAAGCAGCATCTGTGTTATACTTTATATGGATGGTGTCCCCAGCACAGCACGAGTGGGGCTGGGTAGTGAATGAACTGGTCTGGGTCACAAGCTAATAGTAACAGAGTTCAAGCTCAAGAACTCTGCCCAAACTGATGAGAACGAGCACATTCACAAGCTGAAACTACACGGCCTCCCGTCTTAAAACTGAAGAGCACATAATCATACAATAAAACAAAAATGTCTTGTTCTAAATAACCCAGTTATCAGCCTTGCTGATTAAGGGGGGGGGGGGGGCGAGGGGAGAGTCAACAGGTAACGACTCCTGAAGAGACCAGCAGGAGGAAACCGACCAGCAAACCCTACTGAAGAGTTTGCCTCACACGAAACTACGCGTCTTCAGTGGCAGGAGGCAGTAACAACAGAGAGATCTAGGGGGTACAGAGGAATCGGGGCACTCTGGGTTTTCCCACCCACCCTACTGTTGCCCCGTACAATATCACTATGATAGCTTTATAAAGAATGGCTACCAGCATTTGGATTAAAACAACACACTCATAGTAGGAAAAACTATAAATTATGCATCAGACAATGCATTCACCTGTCCCTATCTGTGACTTTGAAAGGATTCATTCATTTCAAAATTAGAAAACTGATCTCAGAGTAAAAACTCATTAAAATATATGGCTTAGAAATATTCAGAATCTATTATAACAAGCATTTATTTTCTTAACACCCAAAGAGCATTACAAGTCACCCAAAGAGCATTACATGTCACTTTAAAAAAAAAAAGACCAACCCAACAGAAAAATGGGCAATGACATATTGAAGTCACAACCAACACTCACTCCCTGCACAACTCGTTCTTGCTGTCAGTCCATTTCCCATTATAAGGCCTTGAACAGGAAAGGTTTTTGCTTTCCTGGACTCATCCGTGCCTTTGACATGGGTACGTGACCAATCACAGCCATAGGACCTGAGTAAAAATCTGCTGAGGGCTTCCGGGTAGGTCTCTGTTCTAGATAAAAGAGTGGTGCATGAACAAACAGACTTCGTTTCCATGGGCTGTGGTCATGGGGACTACTGCAGATGGGAACTGTGACTCCTCTCTACTTCTCACATCTAACTCCTCAACAGATCCTTTCAGCTCTACCTTCAAAACATGCAGAATTACTTCTCTGTCTCCTATCGCTTTCCAGATCATCTCTCACCTGTCTGCTTGCAATGCTCTCGTGACTGCCATGCCTGCTTCAACCTTTATCCCCTTCATTCTCTTCTCAACACAGCAGCCAGCATGAACCTCCTAGAGTCACAGTCAGATAAGGTCAGTGCTCTGCCCCAAACCCCCAAAGGTATCTTATCTCAGGCAGAATAAAAGCCAAAATGATCTCACAATGGTCTACAAGGCCCTGCACGATCTAACTCACTGCTTCTCTCTCCCTCCATTGCTCAGCTCTGCCCCTGGCTCTCCTTTCCGGTCTCTGAACGGATCAGCACACTCCTGCCCCTGGGACTGTGTATACATCATTCCCTCTAATGTGCTCTTTGCCCCACACCCCTGCCCCTGCACTCTGACTACCTATAAGACTCAAATCGTGTCACCTCACTGAAGCCCTCCCTGACCACTCCACTTAACCCATTTCAGCCTGGTCTGCTTATTACTTTATTTTTATTACTTCTTTTTTCTCCTTAACACTTAACATCTTGTTAAATACTGTTTATTTTACTTACTTGTGTATCCCTCCTTTGCCCCCACCAAAATGTAAGCTCTCTGAGGGGTCTGTTTTTTATTCATTGTTTAAGCCATTTTAAATAAAGATTTTTGTTACTTGAAGCCAAAAGGTACTGATGCAAAATACAGGTGGATGGCTTCAAAAGAAGAAATGCTTAGTGGGTAAATAGACTCTATTTAATTCATTCATAAGGGGTGCCTGGGTGGCTCAGTGGGTTGAAGCCTCTTCCTTCCATTCGGGTCATGATCCCAGGGTCCTGGGATCGAGTCCCGCATGGGCTCTCTGCTCAGCAGGAGGCCTGCTTCTCCCTCTCCCACTGCCCCTGCTTGTGTTCCCTCTCTCACTGTGTCTCTCTGTCAAATAAATAAAATCTTAGTAACTAAATAAATAAAAATAATAATTCATTCATAAGACATGCAAATTTAAGTAACTGCAAAATAATGTCATGCAGCAAAAACATAAAAGCTTAATACATATATACACCATTCAACATGACTCACTAAAACACTAATAACATTTAGTACTTTTAAAAATTTTATACATAAAAAATATAACTCAAAAGAGTGTGATATTCCACTGCCTACATTTTTCCCCACACTCTGAGCACTAGACAGTGCAGCTCACTCCTAGGCAACAGTATAAAAACAAGAGTTAACTGATGCAGTCCTTCCTCTAACCCTGGTCTCACGCTATCCACTTTTACACACGTTACTTACTGCCCACAGCAACCCTAAAAAATGGGCACGACGGTTATCCCATTTCAGAGTTGATGAAACAGCTACAGAAAGATCACGGATCAGCCACAGCTCAAGCAGCCACGAAGTCAGGAGATGAGAGTTTGAACCCTGGCAGTTTTGTCTACCAAACTCCAACACCGCAAACACGATCAGCAGATGGGCAGAGCACTCTCCCAAGAGCAACACATTTACTCCCCCAGTGCCCTCCTCTCCTGCCATTTATATGAAGTTCAAGCTCTGACTCGTAACAACTGACGGAGGATATTCAAGTGACAACCCCAAACTTACTAGAAGGAAACCCTTTGGGAGAAAAAGATAAAATGAAAAGACAAAGATTGGTGAAGTCCTTTGTCAGTTTTCTCAACTGAAAAAAAAAATGAAAATAATAGTATCCACTTTTTAGATTGTTGTGAGAATTCAATACATTAACACGGCACATGTGAAGCACTTAGGACACTCACTGCCCGGCACAGGTCACAGAATCGACAGCTTTTACTATCCCTATGACCGTAAGGGTGAGGCAGGGAAGGGCTCTGTAAAGCCGGAAGGACCAGCCACCAGGTGCGAGAAGAGCAGCAAGAAGAAACAAGGGTCAGAGACTGGAGACAATTTCCACTTCGGACCACTGAAAGGGAAAGGACAAATGCTTATTTTCATTCTGGGAAAAGAGTGCTTAAGAGACTTACATAAACAAACAATTTTTTTTTTTTTTTTAAAGATTTTATTTATCTATTTGAGACAGAGAGCGCGCGCGCGCGCGCGTGCGCACGCCCAGAAGGGGAGAGGCAGAGGGAGAAGGAGAAGTAGACTCCCCGCTGGGGGCTCGATCCCAGGACCGGGAAATCATAACCTGAGCTGAAGGCAGATGCTTAACCGACTGAGCCACCCAGGTGCCCCAATAATGAAACTGTTCTATTAAAACCACCACTTCCTGGGCGCCTGGGTGGCTCAGTGGGTTAAGGCCTCTGCCTTCGGCTCAGGTCATGATCTCAGAGTCCTGGGATCGAGCCCCACATCGGGCTCTCTGCTCAGCAGGGAGCCTGCTTCCTCCTCTCTCTCTGCCTGCCTCTCTGCCTACTTGTGATCTCTCTGTCAAATAAATAAATAAAATCTTAAAAAAAAAAAAAAAAAACCACCACTTCCACATTCAGAAATGCATGCCCAGCCCTGCACATGCAGTTGGGGAAAAGACCCGCTCAGCTGTGGGACCGTGCGTCAATACTTCATTTTTGGAGGGCATCTGGTGAGTATAAACCCTGCAGTGGCTTCCATCGCCCTGAGAACAAAACCCCTGCCCCTCACCATGGCATGTGGGCCACCATCTGGATCTCCTCTAAGTTATCCTTACTGTCCAGTAACACCAGCCTTTTATTCCAGGATGCAGGAGGGTCCCTTGAGTATGACACACTCATTCTTGTTGAAGAGCCTGCACAAGGAACCATATTCTTCCTAGATTTGCTTAACTGCCTCCTCTTCACTCAGATCTACTCCAATGTCATCACTTCAGAGAGACCTTCCTAACTACCCCAGCCACATATATCATCGTCTCCCAGAGCCATCAGCAGATACTGCCTGTACCATGACTATAATTTGTTTTTTTTATAACATTTCCCACCGCCTGGAAATTAATTAGGAGGAATGCATTTATTTTGTATCTCTCACCACTGAAATACTGGCCCATGAAGGCGAGGGTTTGGTCTCTCTTGTTCACCCCTGAATCCCCAGAATCTAGAATATTCCTTGCCATAAGCAAGCACTTTATTCATATTGGCTGATGAATATTATGCAGTTTTGGGGGAAAAAAAAAAAGAGAGTGATATGTATATGCTAAAACAGAAAGATGTCCAAGATATACTATTAAGTGACAAGAGCAAATCACAAAACAATATACACAAACTGATCCATCTGTAGAAAAATGAGTATAAGCACATTATGTACAAAAAGAAACATGCATAGCAGAAGTCAAGGACACAAAATAATAAAAAGCTAAAAATAATTATTTCTGAAAACTGGGGCTAAAGAGGAAGGGGCTTTTCACTTAAGTCATGCTCTCCTGAGCTATTCGAATATTTTTACGAGTGTGTATCACACTCTTAAGTTTTTCGGGACACCTTTTCTAATCCTCTAAGTGTCTTTAAAAAATCCAACACACACAGTGGGTACTCTCTTTCCTAAAAAGCCAGAACACCACACACATAACTTAAAGTTTCCATTACATTTCTATAACCTAGCACATTCTGAAATACTGTATAAATAAATATCTGAATATTAGTTTTTGGTCTTCGGCTCAAGTCATGACCCCAGGGTCCTGGGACGGAAACCCACACGGGCTCCCTGCTCCGCAGGAAGCCTCTTCTCCCTCTCCCACTCCCCCTGCTTGTGTTCCCTCTCTCGCTGTGTCTGTCAAATAAATAAAATCTTTTTTGTTGTTTTTTACAATTTTATTTATTTGACAGAGAGATCACAAGTAGGCAGAGAGGCAGGCAGAGGCACGGGGGGAAGCAGACCCCCTGCTGAGCAGAGCGCACTATGCAGGGCTAGATCCCAAGACCCTGAGATCATGACCAGAGAAGAAGGCAGAGGCTTAACCCACTGAGCCACCCAGGTGCCCCGATAAATAAAATCTTTAAAAATTTTTTTTTCCTAAAGAAATCAGTGGGCTGGGGAGAGGGAACTAGAGATCTAGTGTGGGGGTCAGCACTTTGGGGTAAAACAACAGACTCCTAGATGTCAGAATACAAAAGCAGTGGGATGCCTGAGTGGCTCAGTTGGTGCTGGCGGTGATCACGTGATCCCAGGATCCCAGGCTGGAGTCCCGAATCCGGCTAGTTGCTCAGTGGGGAGCCTGCTTCTCCCTCTGCCTGCCCCTCCCCCTGCTGTGCCCTTCCCCTCTCTCTGACAAATAAATAAATAATCTTAAAAAAAAAAAAAAAAAAAAAAGAGTGTGAGAAAATACAAAAGCAGAATTACCGGCTTCTCCCTAAAGTAAAGCTTACCCATCATTAACTGGCACCAAGATCTCAGAGCAAGCCCTTCCACTAACTCTTAAGGGTGAGTGATAGCAAGAATCAGCAACTATTTGATAAAAAGCCTACAATAGGAGATCAAGATAAACAACAACAAAAAATTACCCTAAACCAGATAAGGGGACGGTGAGAACCTTAAAGAAAACTCTTATTAACATTTCAAAGAGAGTCAAGAAGATTCTGAATCCAAACACTGAGAAAAGAATTGCTGGTGTGGGGGTGCAGGGAGAGACAATTCTTGAAAATTTAAAATATGACTGCCAAACTAAAATTAGAGAGTCTAAGAATAGAGGAAATACCCAGAAGAACAGAACAAAAAGACAAAAGGAAGGCAGAAGGGCACAGGAGTTAATTCAGCAAGTCCAACAACCAACTAAAAGGACTTACAGAAAGAAATGAAAGACTTTCACTATTTGCATACAGCATGATACTATACATAGAAAACCCTGAAGATTCCACCAAAGAACTACATGAACTGATCAATGAATTCAGTAAGGTCACAGGATACAAAATCAACATACAGGAATCTGTTGCATGTCTATATACTAATAATGAAGTTTCAGAAAGAGAAATTAAGAATCCCATTTACTATTTCACCAAAAATAGTAAAATACCTAGGAATAAACTTAACCAAGGAGGTAAAAGACCTGTACACCAAAACCTGTAAAACACTGATGAAAGAAACTGAAGATGACACAAATGGAAAGACTGATTCTATGCTGATAGATTGGGAGAACAAATATGGTTAAAATGCCCATCCTACCCAAAGCAATCAATAGATTCAATGCAATCCCTATCAAAAGTGGTTTTCAGGGGCGCCTGGGTGGCTCAGTGGGTTAAAGCCTCTGCCTTCGGCTCGGTCGTGATCCCAGGGTCCTGGGATCGAGCCCCGCGTGGGGCTCTCTGCTCGGCAGGGAGCCTGCTTCTTCCTCTCTTTCTGCCTGTCTCTCTGCCTACTTGTGATCTCTATCTGTCAAATGAATAAATAAAAAAATCTTTAAAAAAAAAAAAAAAGTGGTTTTCAAGGGCGCCTGGGTGGCTCAGTGGGTTAAGCCTCTGCCTTCGGCTCAGGTCATGATCTCAGGGTCCTGGATCGAGTCCCACATCAGGCTCTCTGCACAGCGGGGAGCCTGCTTCCCCCTCTCTCTCTGCCTGACTCTCTGCCTACTTGTGATCTGTTTGCCGAACAAATAAAGAAAAATCTTTATTAAAAAAAAAAGTAGTTTTCATGGAATTAAAACAAATAATCCTAAAATTTGTATGGAACCACAAAACATCCCAAAGAGCCAAAGCAATACTGAAAAAGAACAAAATTGAATGTTTCTCAATCCCAGACTTCAAGATATACTACAAAGCTGTAGTAATCAAAACAGTATGGTACTGGCACCAAAAAAAACCAGACACATAGATGAATGAAACAGAACCGAGGCCCAGAAATAAACCCATGATTATACGGTCAATTAATCTACAACAAAGGAGGCAAGAATACGTAATGGGAAAAAGACGGTCTTTTCAACAAATGCTATGGGGAAAACTGGACAGCCACATGTAGAAGAATGAAATTGGGCCATTTTCTTATACCATATCTGAAAGTAAACGCAAAATGGACAGAGATGTAGATGTGAGACATGAGGCCATGAAATTCCTAGAAGAAAGCATCAACAGTAATCTCTCTGATACTACCTACAGAATCAGTTTTCTAGACACATCTCCTAGAGCAAGGGAAACCGAAACAAAATAAACTACTGGGACTACACCAAAATACAAAACTCTTGCACAGTGAAGGAAATCATCAAAATGACAAAAAGATAACCAATCAAATGGGAGAAAATATCTGTGAATGATGTATCTGATAATGGGTTAATATCCAAAATATATAAAGACCTTCCACAACTCAAGACCAAAATGATAATAGTAATAATAATAAATCCAATTTAAAAACAGGTAGAACATACGAATAGTCATTTTTTTCAAAGGAGACACACAGAAGACCAAGAGATACAAAGGTGTTAAAACATCACTCATCATCAGAGAAATGCAAATCAAAACCACGATGACACAGCACCCCACACCTGTCAAAATGGTTAAAATCAAAAAACATAAGAAACAAGTGCTGGTGAGGATGTGGAAAAAAAGGAACCCTCGCACACTGCTGGCAGGAATGCAAACTGCGGCAGCCACTGTGGACAACAGTATGGAGGTCCTCAAAAAAAATAATTAAAAACAAAATTTCCATAAGAATCCATAATTTTACTACTGCATATTTATTCAAAGAAAACAAAGACACTAATTTGAAAAGATAAATGCACCCCTATGATTACTGCAGAATTATTTACAATAGCCAAGACACATAAGGCACCCAAGTACCCATTCATAAATGAATGGATAAAAAAGATGTGACATATATACACAAGAGAATATTACAAAAAGAATGAAATCTACCCATTTGCAGCAACATGGATGAATCTAGAGGGTATAACAGTAACTGAAATAAGTCAGGGAAGGACAAATACCCTATGATTTCACTCATATGTGGAATTTAAGAAACTGAACAATAAAGAAAAGATTTAAAAAAATTAAAACATAACAAACAAACAAACAAAAAAAACCCTCAGACTCATAAATACAGAGAACAAATTCCTAGAGGTGAGGTGAGTGGGGGAGGGGGCAGGGTTAAAATAGGTGAAAGGGATTAAGAGTACACTTATCATGATGAGGTCTGAGTAATACACGGAATTGCTGAATCATTACACTGTACACCTGAAACTAATGTAACACTGATGTTAATTACACTTGAATTTAAAAATATCAGCTAAAAATAAGAGAAGTAACAGAAAGACAGAAAGGAGAGATAATTAAAGTAACAAGAAGAGAATTTCCAAGAACTACAAAACATCAGTCATTAGTTCAATAATAATGGAAAGAACCACATCTACACATCTTTGAGCAATTTCAATTTAAAAAGGTCAAAACAAGGCTCTAAAGAGCTTCCATGAAGGATGACAAAAACACACTATTCACAAAGGAACAAGAATCACAATGTATCAGACTTCTCCTCAGCAACATTAATGGCTACTAGAATACCTCTCTCACCCTCTCTCTGTCAAATAAACAAAATATTTACAAAAAAATTTTTAAAATAAGCTTATTTAGACATAATAATACCACACAAAGAAACAATTTAAAATTTTCCTTTGGAGAGTGGCACTACGGATGAGAAAGATTGTTGACCTTTATTATAATCGTTCCGGTCTACCTTTTTTTTAAGATTTACTTATTTATAAGAGAAAGAGGGGGTGCAAGGGGAGGGAGGGGGAGGCACGCATGTGCATGCACAGGTAGGGGAGGGGCAGAAGGAGAGAAGCAGCAGACTCCCCGCGAGCAGGGAATGGCCTCAGCCAAAGGCCAACACTGACCCCCTCAACCTCCACAACCACTCAATGGACCGCACCACCCAGCCCACCCACGCGCCCTGCTCTACATGGGCTTCTTTCAACTTTACACATATTACTTTGTAAAATTTTTAAACGGATGTAAAAAAAAACCTCAAGAAATACTGATCTCATGAAAAACACAACGTGTAACACATCCTGCCTAATTTTTCTCCATAATATAATGGATTAAATTTCCTCTAATTACTAATATTCCTAGGTGCCACGTTAAATAATTTGAGGTTTTACAATCATCTTTATAGGTATTTATAGTAGAAAAGTAAGGCAAATTACACAATGTATATATTACCATTATCAAAATTATGGGACCATCACTCCATATCTAAGTAAAATGTGACTTAAATTTAATTCACAGCACTTCAAACCAAGCCAAATCACCCATTTCCGTGGTCTCTCCATTTTAGTACTTATTTTACCAAAAATATGGAAATGTGTCTTTAACGCCTTTTTTCTAGATTGCTTTATATTTTATTGCTGTTAGTGGCATATGCAACAGCATTTTGAATTCAACAAACCTAAATTTACTTCCGTTGTCATGCCATCTTTTCCTCTGTGCTTTTTACAAATTTTTAAGTAACATAAAATTTATTATTTCTTTAATGTTAGAACCTGAAAGGGGAAAGATCTTAAAGTTTATATATAACACAAGATGCAAAAAGGAACAATTTATTTATTACTATTCAAAACAATTTAGTTGAAACAAAGAACGTGGTGCGAAACTGCAGAATAAGAGATTGGTAGCAGGACCAAATACAGTAAAATAAGACCAAATTCCAAGAAAAATACACCCAGTTTTAACCTATGATAGAAGATTCAAGTGAGGTATCAAACAGGAAAATCTTAAATATGCCATTTGTTTTCCCAGCTTAAAAAAAGGCTTTTGACTTTTTCTATTGATAGAGATGGTGGCTTCTCTATGTAGGGACTAGGCAGCTGAACGTGAGGCCTGCAACATTAGGGTTTGTGATGTTTACACTTTCTACTCAACAAACTGAGTTTTTCCTCTACATAAATCTAAAAACAAACTGGGATTTATTGCTCAAAATACAAATTACATTGTGAGGAACCCTCATAGATGACAACATTTTTCTTTAGCATCACAGTGTGTCATCAATACCAGTTAAACCATACATCTGTGGAACTGTTCCCAAGAACAAGTAAGGGTCCCACCTCCCCATCAGGAACCAAATGCCCACAGCAGCCCACAAAATGTCCATGTCACATATCACAATTCAGTCAAGTCATGGACCCACTTTTCCATTATCCATGCAACATAAGACTAAGAAACACTAAAAAATAGTTTACCAAACTCCTCTCGACCCAAAATACAGGAAGCTATTGCATATTTTGACGCTTTAGAGAATTTACATTTTTCTTGTTATTAAAATGAATCGAAGAAAAAAAAACGGTTCAGTGCTCTTTAATAAGGCATCAGGTAGCTTAGAAAGAACACACTGTACCACATTAATCTTTTATTTTACATCTTGCATAGGTCTAAATGTTAAAAAATATGTGCACAAGAAAACTACAAGTAGAACAATAATACTTTTTTAACAAGTACGAGACCTTTTCACTGCAAGCAGCAACGGTTTATTCTAAATTATACAGTATCAAAAAGTTAAAATTCAAACTTATCTTGTTAGAATACACTGTTTCCAGATCAATGGTCCTTACAAAAATTAAAACATCTACTTCACTATTATTTGACCTTTAGAAAAGTGCCCAAGCAGGACTTCATGCCCTCAGTTTTGGGGGGTGGGCGGTGGGGGGAGCCTGGGTGGTTCTGTGCATTCAGCCTCCAACTCTTGGTCTCAGCTCAGGTCTCAATTGTGTTGGGCTATACTATGATGTGGAGAAAAAAAAATATATGTATATATATATTTTTTTTAATTGAAAAAAAGAAAAATATTTCTACTTGCGAATCAGGCACCGCTGCTTCACTATATAATAAAGATTATTCTGGAAGACGCAGTTTATCATACTTAACATATACGAAAGGTTCTGTAAGAAAAAAAAAGATGTAATGCCACCTGAGGTTAAATATATTAAACACATTAAATACTACACTTAAATGTTAAGTATCTTAGACTGGGTAAGGTGATAGT
The DNA here is from genome assembly GCF_002288905.1 of Enhydra lutris kenyoni. Taxonomy (NCBI): domain Eukaryota; kingdom Metazoa; phylum Chordata; class Mammalia; order Carnivora; family Mustelidae; genus Enhydra; species Enhydra lutris. The sequence continues at coordinate 27,776,456 of NW_019154121.1, forward strand.
TTAGTTGTGCACACAATGCAGTTAACCCTATACTATCACAGTCTTACTTAAAGAACATTTAATTCATCAAACTTTTTCTCTCAGCTTGGAACAAGTTCTCTAAAGCACTTTAGCTACATAGTTTGGGGCTTTTTAAAATTTCTTCTAATTAAATTCTAGTGGATTACCAGAAGAGAGATACTAAAATGCTGGTTAAGAAACCAAAGATTTTACTTCTCCCTTTTTTCTTTCCTAACTGGAAATTAAACACACAGGAGGAAATAGGTGGAAATCCTCAAACCTGTATTGAAATACTCGAATCAAAATGTTTTCTCAGGGAGTTTTCAAATTATATAAATATTTCAAAATGTGTTAAATCCATATTACCACTTAAAAATTTTATAGAGATGTATTTATTCTTAGGTACACATACAATTTATGCAGAACTGGAATCAAAGTGCTGAATTACTCTAGAATAACTAATAAAAGTACTTAAACTACGTGAAAAATCTCGAGAACCAAGGAGGCAAACACGCTACCAGGGCTCCGCTGTCAACTAACTTCCAAATCCAGAACATAAAACTTTTAAGACTACACGTTCTGTCCTTATTTCGAACCTAATTTGATTCCGTGATGAACACAAAACCACGCGCATCTCGGGACGCAGCGTCCGCGCGTGAAGCGGTAACGCAGCAGGTCCGCAGCCCAGGCCTCCAGGCGGTCTTTGTCGACCTCCCCGGTCACCCCCGCCGCCAGCCGCCCTCGGGCTGGACGCAGACGACACGTCGGGAAAGACACGGGAGCTTCCCCCGCAGGCAGGGGCTTCTGGCTCTTTTTACTGTCACGTCACAGTTCTGCACCTAAACGAGCTCACCAAACTGCCCCCGACCCGGGCTCAGCCCCGCTCCCGGCCAGAGCCAGGCCCCTTGCGGGACACCCCGGGCCCGCCAGGCACCCTCCGGGCTCGGTCCACACGGGCGGGCCCCGCGCTCGCGGCCGAGTCCGGCCAGCGGCCCCCACGGCTGCACCCAGACAGGACGGACCACGGGCGCGTCGGATCGCTGCCTGCGGCCCTCGCCTGCGGCTCCGAGAATCTCCCGCCACACACACCCACCGGCCGGCGCACACACAGCCACACACCCGAGGGCGCTCGCAGGAGCGCGCAGGGGGAGGTGGGTGGGGGAGCGGCTCGCGCAGAGAAAGTAGATCCGTGTGTAGCGGGCGGGCGGCTGGAAAAGGCGGCGTGGACTTCCCCCAGCCCAGACCGGGAGCGCTGCTGCAGAAGAGCCCCGGAGAGCCCTCCACGTTAACCCTCTGCTCCCCGCTCCCGGGAGCTCCCCCTCTGCTCCCCCTCTGCGGCTGCATCTCAAAGAAGCCAGCTCCACGCTGTCTTAGGTTACTCAGTGAATGCTGTTAGGAGCCAAGAGTATAAAACAAAGGAAACAAACACATTTCGTATCATTTTGCATCAACACGTCAAGACCCTATGTTAACCCTATCAGTAAGTCTCCAAATGTTTTCTCGTCTAATATCCCTGGAGTGAGGTCAAAACTGAAATATCAACCACCTAAAATGGTCTTCAGTGTCTACCAAAAACATCCTACTCAGGTCTCACTCCCCCAAACCCACAGCCTTTTTTTCCAATTTAAAAAGGAATCTTTCCTGAAACAATTCTACTTAACATGCTGCAACCATTTTTGTTAAATTCTTCTTCCTCTTTTTATTTATAGATGTTTATCACTTTTTTAAAATATATGGTTTTGGGTTTTTTTAACCACCCTTTCCAAACCTTAAAACAAGCATCTGTAATTATGGACAATTACCCTCCTGCTCAATAAACAAACAATTTCACTTTTCCTCCTCAAACTTTCTAATCCTCTATGAAGCTGGCCAAGTGTTTTTCTACTCCGGCACTGAGCAAATAAAAAGAAATATTATGTAACTGTAGTCTATTTCTGTTGTTCTAATAAACTAGCTTAGATGATGATTTAACAGGGGTCTTGGTTACCAAAGAACACTTATTCTCAAATAAACAAATATTTTACAGACTGGTCAATGGGGGTGGGGGGTGGACAGTAGGGTAAATGGAAGCCAAGTTCCTGACTTTGTTTCCACAACTGCCAGGTGAAGAGATCTCTTTCTTCAGACCTGGTATCTTATAAAATCTTACCAACTCAGATAATAGATCATCATCTTTGATGTTCTGTTCTCCAAATCTAAAAGGTTACAGTAATCCTGAACTTCAGAATGAAATTGAAGGACTTAAGATTTAAACTGTAACCAAGAAAACAGCCCTTTTACAAAGGTGCTGACTCCTAGACCAATACGTGCGTACAGACCGACGACTGCAGAGACACCCAAGTTTTTTGGTCCGAAGCAAACCACTGAAAAATATAAGTCTATTCTTTCATTATAACAAAGTCAAACAATGTCATTCCAATAAATCATCTATAATGCACTGTGAATTATTTTAAATGGTTTTAGAAGACACAATGCAAACAGTTTCTAGTTTTGGGGCACCTGGGTGGCTCAGTGGGTTAAGGCCTCTGCCTTCAGCTCAGGTCATGATCCCAGGGTCCTAGGATCGAGCCCCACATTGGGCTCTCTGCTCAGCCTGCTTCATCCTCTCTCTCTGCCTGCTTCTCTGCCTACTTGTGATCTCTGTCTGTCCAATGAATAAATATTAAAAAAAAAGTTTCTAGTTTTTATTTCCACTGTAACATAATAGGTTGCAAACATGAATAAAATTCTACCCAGTTCAATTCCAAGATTTTTATTCTAATTAAATTAACTTCACAAAAGTCTTTTAGAAAACTTTTGCAACAGACAAAACTTGCCAAAGGTGAAAAGTACTCAGTAAGATTTAACAAAAATGCTGTGTTTGCAGAAATCATTTTTATTATCATCCATTAACAGACTTCCTTCACTCAATCATTCTGGTTTTGAAGCAAAAACTAAGATGCTACACAATGGCTTTTTCTGTGTAATGGAATCTTGTCAGCAACAGATTAATCGACTACCATGGCTTTAATTAACTTATCACTTCCCCTCACCCACTCCATGGTTCCCCTCACTTCCCCGACAACTTCCCCTACAATCCTAGTATCACCTACAAAAGCAAGCCACAGAAAATAGAAGCACAATACAGTCAGGTACCTTATGGGAACATGGGGCTGCTCCTTTGGTAGCTACCACTATAAATATTAAGGGAAAAAAGGAGTAGGAGTTAAAGGAAACATGTGATGGTAAATAAATAGAACCACTTTGAATTTATGTAACATGTTTGTGACTCTCAATGTGTTTAACTATTTTTCATTAACACTGAAATAAGTTAACTTCTCAATATATAAACTGACAGGTTCATTACTAGTCGGGTTATATTTAAAAAAAATAGGAACAATACCATGTTTAAAATTTAAAAGAGTTTCTTCTGTTGTATCCTACTAATTGAGAATGGGACTAAACAAAAAGACATTAAATGAAATGCTTGACTTTCCAAAAAGAAACCCTAACGGCATTGTTATCCTAACCTACAAATATTTTTCCTAGTTCTCTTCCACTAAGAACTGAATAAAACGGAGTAACTTACACAAAAGGTAATTTTCTATATAGCCAATGGAGGCAGACTACTTACATCAATGTCTAAAAATGTTATATAAAGAGCTTAAATTAATAAGAAAAACATTAACAATTCCCCTCCTCCAGTAAACTATGCACAAAACATGACTTAGCAATTCACAAGAAATATAAGTAGAGGGGCGCCTGGGTGGCTCTGTTGGTTAAGCCACTGCCACTGCCTTCGGCTCAGGTTGTGATACTGGAGTCCTGGGATCAACTATGGCATGGGGCTCCCTGTTGAACAGGGAAGTCTGCTTCTCCCTCTGATCCTCCCCCATCTCATGCTGTCTCTCTCATTTTCTCTCTTTCAAATAAATAAAATCTTTAAAAAAAAAAAAAAAGAAAGGAAGGAAGGAAGGAAGGAAGGAATTCAAGTAGTAAATTTCAAGAATGTTCAGTACTCCTACTAATCAAGTAAATAAAAAATTAAAAAGTCAAGTAGTTTTTCAATTACTAAACTAAGAAGATAAAGGTTTTTTAATATACTATATATGACAAAGGTTCAGTAAAACTGGTCTTACCACACACTGCTGGTGACATTAAAATCTGATACAGCCCTTTTTGGAGAGCATTTTAAAATTTTAATAAAAATAGTCATTTAGTAGGATCTTACTAACAGACACTGTTCTAAGGTTTTCAGAACCTGTATCCTCTTCAATTTTCTCAACACCCCTATGACGGGGATTTTATCATCATCCCCATTCTATAGGTGAGTAAACAAATACGGAGAGATTCAATTTTTTATACAAAGCCCACAAGTAGAAAATAATGGAACCAGAATCTCAGACCCAGCACCTGGACATTACAGCACTCACCTCTATGGATCAAGACTCATACAAAGCTTCTTTCTTTTAAGCTAGTGATCCTGCTTGTGGAAATCTGTCCTATAAAAATAATCCAAAAATATGAAAAGGATTTTATCTACAAAAATGTCTGCCAAAGCACTTTACATAGTATAATAATACACAAAAAAATAATAATATTAAGTACAGAAACAGAGGTGACTAAGGGGTGTTTACATCAGTTTACTCAGTGAAAAATTAAGCACCTTTCAAAAATGTTATGGAGTTTAACAACATGGAAATTTTCTTTCATATGAGAAGGTAAAAAGTGGGTTGTACAATTCTATGTATACTATCATTAATACAACAAAAATAAAATATGCATATGAAAAAAGTTGAAAAGAAAACATCAAAATAAGTGTCTTTGTTAGAGTGGAAAGAGCTAAATTTTTATTTTTCTTCATGCTCCCCGTCTTCTGTGACAATAATCTAATTTTTTATACTGAAAAATATCTGAAATAACAGATTCCCACGATTAGAAATCCACAGGTTCTATGGTGACAAAAGAAATTTAGATTCAAACTGAAAAAGACAACAGTGTTTTGACATGTTTTAGTAAACAAAAGGATAATCGAGTTATATTTCAAAAATTTCAGGAAAGAATTATAATCTCTGTCATGGTAATGTTAAACTAAACAAATTCTATTTTAACCGAAGTTCAAATTAATGCCAACCCATCACTATTCTCCCAAAGACCCTGAGCGAAAGGCCTACGTTTGACAGTGGCCTCTTAATAACACGTGTAGGTTAAAAGTTACCAGGAACTGGATTAGGATTCAGAAGTACTGGGACTGGGAAAATATAATGAGATCTCGTATACAGAGATCTGATACAGAATTCTGGTGATAAGCACAGCCTAAAAATAACTCTAAAACTGTAAATGATCAGTAAGTTCTCTACCCAGCATCATTTTGCAGTGGCAGCACTGGCAAACACCAAGCATCTCAGGATATGGGGCGCCTGGGTGGCTCAGTGGGTCAAGCCTCTGCCTTTGGCTCAGGTCATGATCCCGGGGTCCTGGGATTGAGCCCCGCATCGGGCTCTCTGCTCGGCGGCGAGCCTACTTCCCCCTTCTCTCTCTGCCTCTCTGCCTACTTGTGATCTCTGTTTGTCAAATAAATAAATAAATCTTTAAAAAAAAAAAAAATCTCAGGACACTTGACACCAACACTATGCCAGTGCAGTGCTACCAGACCCCAGCTACTCCTCCCGAAACAGTCCCTCCCTGCCCCAGGAAGATGAACCAAAAGAGGAAGGCGCTAAACAGGGGTTAGTTGGAGGAGTAAAGGGTCATTAAAGAAGACAGTGAGTGGACTGTGAAGACAAAGGAAAAATAAAAGCAGAGAAGCTGGGCCAGCAACAGAAAGGGAAAATAATTCCTGATTTAAATTAGTTACTTTGAGGAGAAAAAGTATACACTCTAGTGCCAAAGGACTCAGTTTTGAAGAGATAAAAACCTCCATCTCTTTCTGCATCCAAGGCAGTTTCCTTCAGACAGTATGCTATCTTTAGAAGAAAGCTTTTTTTTCTTTTCTTTTTTTTTTTTTTATTAAAGTAGGCTCCATATCCAACGTGGGGCTTGAACTCACCACCCTGAGATCAAGAGTCACATACATACTCTACTGACTAAGAAAGCCATGTGCCCCAGAAGACAGTTTCTTATTCTGGAGGCTATGGAACTTCTACAAAGCTTTCAGAATAAGTTCCACTAAAACCTTCCCCTTAAATTATACAAATCTGTCTATCTATATTCATGCATGCTCTTCTGAGAATGTGAGGATATATCCAAAGGAAAGGGATCTGTAACTCCAAAAAAGATTAAGACCAACCAAGATTTAACTAACCTCACACTATGATGATCTGATCAGTTGGGCAGTTTTCCTCTCTTAAACTTCCTGCTTAATTCCTGCCTATTTAATGTTAATAAAGTTAACAAATCGAATCAAGTGCTTACAGTACATCGGACACCATTCTCTTTACAAACATTACTTTATTTAATTTTCACAACAACCCTGTGAAGTAGGTACTATCATTAACCCCCTTAGATGAAGCAACAGAAGCACCAAGAAATCATTTGCCAAGTGTCGCACAGATGTTCTGTTTGAAAATGGTAAAACTTCTTGGGACACCTGGGTGGCTCAGTCAGTTAAGCGTCTGCCCTCAGCTCAGGTCATGATCTCAGCATCCGGGAACTGAGCCCCACACTGGGCTCCCTGCTCAGCGGGGAGCCTTCTCCCTCTCTCTCTGCTGCTACGCCTGCTTATGCTCTCTCCCTCCCTCCCTTCTACTCTCTCTCTGTGTCAAATAAATAAATAAACTCTAAAAAAAAAAAAAAGATTGATTTACAGATTCAATGTAATCTCGCGTATTGAAATAATGTGGTATCAGGGCACCTGGCTGGCTCAGTCAGAAAAGCATGCAACTCTTGATCTCAGGGTCATGAGTTCGAGCCCCATGAGGGGTGTAGAGATTACTTAAATAATAAAATTTTGAAAAAAATGTTAAAAAGAAATAACAAGGTAACAATTTTTTCTCAAGATTGATCTACAGATTCAATATAACCCCTATCAAAATCCCAATACATTTTTTTGTAGAAACTGGCAGGCTGACCATAAAATTTACATGAAAATGCGAAAGACCTATAATAGGCAAAACAATCTGAACAACAAAGTTGGGGGAATTAGACTACTTGATTTCAAATTTTACAATAAAGCTACAGTAATCAAGATAATGTAGTATTAGGGACGCCTGGGTGGTTCAGTTGGTTAAGCAGCTGCCTTCGGCTCAGGTCATGATCCCAGCGTCCTGGGATCGAGTCCCGCATTGGGCTCCTTGCTCGGCAGGGAGCCTGCTTCTTCCTCTGCCTCTGCCTGCACTCTGTCTGCCTGTGCTTGTTCTCTCTCTCTCTCTGACAAATAAATAAACAAAATCTTTAAAAAAAAAAAAAAAAAAGATAATGTAGTATTAGCAGAAGGACAGACATACAAATCAACGGAAGAGTCCAAAAATAAACCCACATGTTTATGATCAAGTGATTTTCAACGAAATTGCCAAGACAATTCAATGAGGAAAGAACAGTCTTCAGCAAATGGTGCTGGAATGACTTTACATCCAAATGCAGAATAATACACTTAGACCTTACCTCACACCATACATAAAAATTAACATATCACTGACCTTAATGTAAAACCTAACACTATAAAAGCTTCTAGAAGCAAGCATAGATCTTTTCAATCGTAGGCTTCACAAAGAGCTCTTAAATATGATATGAAAATCATAATTCCGTAAGGGAAAAAATACTGATAAAGTGGACTTCATCAAAATTAGAAGCCTTATTAGCATTTCAAAAGACATCACTAAAAACTGACTAAGAATAAGCCACAGAGTGGAAGAAAACACCCGTTAAGTCATATAACTCATAAAGGACTTGTATAAAAATTACCTAAAGAGGGGTGCCTGGGTTGGCTCAGTGGGTTAAGCCTCTGCCTTCGGCTCAGGTCATGATCCCATGGTCCTGGGATCGAGCCCCGCATCGGGCTCTCTGCTCAACGGGGAGGCTGCTTCCCCCCCACCCCCCGCCTGCCTCTCTGCCTGCTTGTGATCTCGGTCTGTCAAAAAAATAAAGTCTTAAAAAAAATAATAATAATGTTTTAAAAAATACATAACGAAGGCTAACTACAGGGGTGCCTGGGTGGCTCAGTCACTAAGCACCTGCCTTCGTTCTGGGTCATGATCCTGGGGTCCTGGTCAAGTCCCTTATCCCTGCTGAGCAGGGAGCCTGCTTCTCTCTCTCCCACTCCCCCTGCTTGTGTTCCCTCTCTCACTGTGTCTCTCTGTCAAATAAATAAATAAAATCTTTAGAAAAAGAAGGCAAACTATGGACATAATTTTTTTTTTAAATGGCAGTAGTTGCTGGGGAAGGAAGGGAAAGGATGAACAGGCAGAACGGAGGATTTTTTGGGCAGTGAAACTATTCTGCATATTACAATGGTAGATACATGTCATCACACATTTGTCAAAACCCACAGAATGCACAACACCAAGAGTGAACCCTAATGTCAGCTACAGACTCTGGATGATAATGATGTGTCAAAGGAAGTTCATCAACCCTAACAAATGTACCCTGTAACAGAGGGTGTTGATAATGGGGGAAGCTGTGTATGTGTGGGAGGAGGGATGGTCTATGAGAAATCTCTGTAACTCCCTCTCAGTTTTGCTGTGAACCTAAAACTGCTCTAAAAAAATAAAAGTCTGGTATGTGTACATATATATAATGAACTCTTATGACTCAAAATTAAGATACACACACACACCCAAAATGGAGGAAAGATTTAAATTCATACTTCACCAAAAGAATTTATACTTTACCATAGAAATGGCGAAAAAGCATTTGAAAAGATGCTCAACATCGTAAATCATTAGAGAAATGCAAATTAAAACCACAATGAGGTATCACTACACACCCACCAGAACAGTGAAAATCCAAAAGATTTACAATTCCAAGCATCAACAAGGATATGAACCTTCGTACAATGTTAATGAGAATATAAAATGGTACGGGAACTTTGGAAAAGTCTGGAAGTGTCTAAAAAAGTTAAATATACACTAACCCCATAAGCAAGTAATTTATATTCCTAGGTACCTAGCCAGAGAAATGAAACCATTTGTCCAAAACGTTTTCCAAATGTTCAGCAGCATTGTTCATGGGACACAAAACATTGCAAACAACCCAAATGTCCGTCAGCTGGTGAACTGATGAACAAAATGTGGCCCACCCACCCGATGGAACACCACTCAGCAACATAAAGAAACAAACTATTAATAAATGCAACAACATGAATGAACCTCAAAGACATTTTCCCAGGCAAAGGTCTACATTTGGTTGTTGGCTAATGGAACCTAGAATAAGAACCAGTTACCAACAAAAAAGACCATTATCTCTGGATCTTAAATGTAATCTCAGATGTCAAACCTGGCTGTCAGTACTCCAGTTCCTAACCCACAAACTGAAGGCACTGGAATTGATGACAGTGAAGGTCTTTCTAGTTCTGAGGCTGGATAATTTGAAAACACAAGTTAGGCAAGTATTATTTCTTGATGAAAAAGAGTATGGGGGGGGCGCCTGGGTGGCTCAGTGGTTAAAGCCTCTGCCTTCGGCTCAGGTCATGATCTCAGGGTCCTGGGATCGAGTCCCACATCAGACTCTCTGCTCAGCAGGGAGCCTGCTTCCTCCTCCTCTCTCTCTCTGCCTGCCTCTCTGCCTACTTGTGATCTGTCTGTCAAATAAATTAAAAAAAAAAAAAATCTTTAAAAAAGAGAGTATGGAAAATCACTTTGGTTCTCACTCTGGTCCCTGTAACATGACGAATGGGATATATACTCCCTCTGTACCATCTTCCCTGTCGTTGCCAAGGTTATTTTCTAACCAAGTTACACTGTTACTCTTCTGTTTAAATCTTCAATGGCTCCCTACTGCCTACAGTGAAAATTCAAAATTCCTAATTCTACTTTCCCTTCCTCGTTTTCTCACACACTAACCTGGACTTTTTTTTGGTTTGGTGAGTTGTTTTTTCTTTTAACTTTATTGATGTATAACTGACAAAATTGTAAGATATTTCAAGTTTACATCATGATTTCATATACATATACACAGTGAAAGGATTCCTCCCATCTGGTTAATTAATACATCACCTCACATATTTATCTTCTTTTTGTGTGTGGAAACATTTAAGTTCTAATCTCACAACAAATTCCGATTCTGTAGTACACTGTTACCAACTGTAGTCACATTTAATGTTATACATTAAATCCTCAAACTTTAATTTGCAGCTGCAAGTTAGACTGGAGTTTCTTGAAAAAGTGAAGACCAGAGTCAGACACACCTGGAGCCAAACCCTGACCGCATCACTCACCGACCATGGGATCTTCGGAAGCAGCTCTTTCGTCTGTGAAACAGGACCTAATGATTCTACTGCCTCTGCCTGCCAAGCGCGATCTTCAGGGAAGATGGAAGCCTCTGACCCATGATGGCCATGCACTGGTTGTTCCTCACCCCCTACTCTCAATAAAGTTTGTTCTCATTCTTCAGGACTTAACTCATGTTTTCACGTCTTCATTTCCCTGCCTTAAGTTCTTCCTTCTCTAGCTCCCTAGCACTATGCACTATGTCCCACACAGGATTGGTCATTTTCTAGCACAGTGTGCATGGAAGTGGTAAGAACTGCGGCTAGGGATCGTCTCACTTTGGTTCCTCCAGTGTACCGTGCATAGGAGATGCTCAGTAACATCTCCCCTGGGTAATTAATAGAAAACAAATAGACAAAGAAACCCAGACTGAAAATAAAACATGCTGTAAAAACTTACTTTGAAAAAAAAAAGGGCGGGGGGGGGTGCCTGGGTGGCTCAGTCGGTTAAGCGACTACCTTCAGCTCAGGTCATGATCCGGAGGTCCTGGGATGGAGCCCCACATTGGGCTCCCTGCTCAGTGGAGAGCCTGCTTCTCCCTCTCCCTCTGCCTGCTGCTCTGCCTATTTGTCCTCTCTCCATCTCTCTGTCAAATAAATAAATAAATAATTTAAAAAAAAAAAAAAAAAAAAAAAAAAAAAACAGATTTTAAGTCACCTATAATCTCAGTAACATTAAATACCAATTTTAACGTTTGAAGCCTTTCCTCCTTCCAGGTGGGAGGAAGAAAGGAAACAAGCATGAAGTACAGTAGAAAAAGAATCAGGAACCCAAGCCCTATTACTCCTGTATTATTTCTACCTCTGGAAAATGTTTTGTGTATTTATTATTAAACACATCACCTTAATTAATATGTTCTAGTGTAGCAGTCTACCAGACGGTCATACTCAATTATAGGTAACAAAACATACTCCAAAGTGAAATATGAAATTCTGGATGAAAATAAATGTCACCCTCTGTGGTGTTTACTGATGCTCTTCACCAAATACTTCTAGTTCTCCCTCCAGAAATATGATTTCACTTCCCATGCTCTCGTGAAGTTAGGTGCCACCGTGTGCCTTTCTCAGGTCAATGAAAGGTAAACACAGCCGACATATGCCATTGCTTCCAGTCTTTAAGAGCCAGAGCAGAACCTATGATGTTCTCCTTCTCCTGCCTTGGCAACGTGAAGGACAGAGATGGGGTCTCCCTCAGCCTGGACGCAGCTGCTGTAGAGCAAAGCTCCCAAGCCAGCCTATGCAGGACGCGCGGTACAAGCAAGAAATCAACTGTTGCTGACTGCAGAAACTAAGACTTGAGTCTGTCTGTTACCCCCACATACTCTAGCTTTCTGATACACACTGCATAAAGAAGTTTAGTCTTTCTCTACATCATCCCAATCCCCAGTTTTAAGAATGTTGTGCACAAAGTAGGGACTCAGGTTTATTAGCAAAATTTTTAAATATGGAATGAATTTCAGGATATCTTAAGGGGGGGGGCGGTCCAAAGCTTAGCAAAAAAAACAAGTATTTTCAATGAGATTTTAAAAATTGAAGTAGCTACACATAAAAAAAGGCGCCTGGGTGGCTCAGTGGGTTAAAGCCTCTGCCTTCAGCTCAGGTCATGATCTCAGGGTCCTGAGATTGAGCCCCGCGTCCAGCTCTCTGCTCAGCAGGGAACCTGCTTCCCTTCCTCTCTCTCTGCCTGCTTCTCTACCTACTTGTCATCTCTGAGGTCTGTCAAATGAATAAATAAAACCTTAAAAAAAAAAAGGCTAAAATATGTAGCACAGTATAAAAACGACAGCATGCTATCACTCCCCTATTTACCCAAAATAAATCCTTCCTCTACTTCCTCACCCTGCTGGGGCCAACAACTGGGCCTCAGGTGGGATTCCAAAGAACACCGCAGGTCATCACTCCCAATCCACCGGGGCTGGCCCTCAGGGTGAAATCTATCTGCCCTCTCTAGGGGTTCTGTATTATCATTCTCACACTAGGAAAAACCCAAGCCCCGGAGATAAACTGGTTGCCCACAGTGGTGCAGACTACTGGCTGTTTCTGGAGCATTCACTCCCTCCCTCACCAACACTCTCCATCCACTCTAGGCAGCCATGCACTCAGCTAAAGGACTACATTCCCAGCCTCCTTTGCACCACACACGGCCATATGACTAGGCTCCAACCAATTACAACAAGCTGAACCACGTGGTACTTCTTACAAGACCGTTTTGAAGACAGGAACTGTGCCCTGGGTCTACTCTCCCTCCATTCTACTTCAATGGATGTGGATGTAATAGGAGCCATCATGGAACCTGAGGGCAAAGGCCACATCCTAGAGATGTCCGGGCAGAGAGATTAACACCAATGGAGTCACTGGTGATCTCGCAGCGCAGGGACGCCACACCAGCGCTAGTGCCTACCCTCCAGGCTTTGATGGGAGAGAAATAAACCTTCCTATCCAAGTCACTGTTAAAGGCAAACCTACGCTAGGCCCAGGAATATAACCCAGGTATCCTGACACAAGAGTCCATAAACCTCCAGATATGTAGAAGGTATCTGTAAAAGTCAAGAAAGTAAAATCATATCTTTTGAAAGCTGAAAACCGTAATTATTTTTTTCCATTTTTATTTATTTTATTTTATTTATTTTAATTATAGTCTGAGCTACACTGTGACAGCTACATTTTTAAATACCACTTAAATTCCCCAATAATAAAAATCCACTTCTATTTCAAAATACCTTACTGAAATGAGGGGCAAAGGTTAGGGGCAGCCTCATTCAACTATCTCAGTAAAAGAAGCTGGAAAACAATAATGATTTTTATCATTTGTATCTCCAATAGTTTTTGTTTTTATAATTTAATTCACAAAATCATCTGCTTCCATTTTATACCGATACCTAACAAACCACCACAAAATCTAACAGATTAAAACTACCAGATTTTATTCACTCATAATTTTGCAATATGGAAGGTACTCAGCTGGCTGGTTCCTCTGCTAGTTTTACCGGTGGTCACTTTTGTAGCTGCACTCAACAAGGAATTTGACAACGAGCTGAACTCAGCTGGGACACTGGCAACTGGGCCTCTCTTTTTCACTGTGGTCCAGAATCCCTGCCTGTGCACATGGTCTCTCCAGCAGGGCAGACCTACCTTCTTACATGGTGACTGGAGCTCCCAAGCAGGCAAGAGTTAAAAGTTCCTGGCCTTCTTAAAGCCTAGGCCCCAAACTAGCACAGTGCCATTTTTGCTGCATTCTACTGGTTAAAGTGAGTCACAGGGCTAGACAAGACATATGGGGAGGTGACCATACAACAGCATAAATCCCAGCCGCCATGGTTCACTGGGGGTCACCAACATAATAGACTACCTTCTCTCCCGGCATTTACTGTGCAGGTTAAGACCCTGATGTATGAGCTATAGCATGCTATCACCTCTCTGAGTCTCAGCTACCTGCAAAATGAGGGGTTAGATGAAGTGTTCTTAGAATGCTCATCTGGTTTTCCCATTTTATGAGTCTCTAAGTATGTAAGAGACTGATATGAGAAAAACTTGGCCATACCAACCAAATTCAATCTTGGCAGAACAATTAGATGATGAGAGCTTTAAGGTTAAAAATGTAATTAGTTCTTTAAAATTTACTTTATATCTAACTGGGTGCTTACTCCAGACATGTGGTATATGCCACTAGGATCCCCAAGATCAGGAAATCAAGGAAGTTATTTGTTTGTTGCTAGGCTCCACTAAAAGATGGAATTAACAAAATCACACACACTCCTATGACCACTGGCTATGCTGCTTCTAATGTAAATGATTACATGGAAATGAAAAGATTAAAAATGACTCAGGGGACACCTGAGTGGCTAAGTGGGTTAAGCCTCTCTCTCCAGCTTAGGTCATGATCTCAGGGTCCTGGGATCGAGCCCCACATCAGGCTCTCTGCTCAGCAGGAAGCCTGCTTCTCCTTCTCTCTCTCTGCCTGCCTCTCTGTCTGTTTGTGATTTCTCTGTCAAATAAATAAATAAAATCTTAAAAAAAAAAAAATGACTCAGTATGAAAGACATAATCATTTTAAAAACCACCTGATAGGAAGTCTCAATTAGGAAGACCTACTAATAAAAACAAAGTCGGCAGAGTTATAATACAAAAAGATCACTATGACCACATTCACAAGTTTGGACAATAAAAAATTTTTAATAATTCTGTAGTAACGGTACTATATATACAGCTTTGAGGGAACTGCTTTTTGTTGTTCTTCATGTGTTCCTCATAATAAGAAACATTCTATAGAGATTTCTGCTGACCTAGCTTTTTTATCTTTCTTTTTTGTCTTTATTAGGGACAGCTGTACGGAAGGGCAATCTTTATTGGCCCCCCACCCCCAATAACGACTACATTGTTTTATGCCATGACATTTTCAGAGTGAGTCTGGCATCTCATCACTTGTCTGTCGCTAACAAGTTCTAGGATATCAGGCAAATCCTTGATTGATGATAACTCATGAGAGCGGCAATAACAAATATTAACCAATTCTTAGAACAGTACCTCCTAATAACAGCACTTAGTTTTTACCAGACACTGTTCTAAATTCTACAAATACACAAATTCACAACAATCCTAAACCAGGTGTGCTAGAATGTGCACTTTGCAGATGAGGCAACCAAGGCAGCAAACAGTCCAGGAACTTCCCGAGACCGAAGAGTGAGTGAGCAGTGGGACATGATTTGAATGCAGGCAACCTCGGTGCCAGAATCTGTGACGTACCCCAGAACTTGGTTTTCTCATTTGTAAAACACGACTATGGTTTTAAGCTATTGGCTTTTTAAAAATTGCACAGAGGGGCCCCTGGGTGGCTCAGTCAGTTAAGCATCCAACTCTTGATTTTGGCTTGGATCATGATCTCAGGGTCATGGGATCGAGCCCGCATCCAGCTCCGCGCTCAGCAGAGTCTGCTTGGGACTCTCTCCCCTCTCCCTGCCAGCTCTCTAAAATAAATAAATAAACAGTGCATAAATGTACATACAAGATTATATACTCCACAGAAGTATTAATGATGCTATGTATTCTTCCAAGTAATTTTCTCCACCCAAAATACATCCATAGTTTGGGGTTGTGTGCTCTTTACTAAATAGAGTCAGTACTAAACTTACTGCTTCGCAACTTTCAGAAGATTTTCCCTCAAGTCAACAAATATATCACAGACATTTTCCCACTTTGGTACCGACAGGTCCACCCCTCTGTCCTGAGAAAAACTTCCTGGCGGTCCACCGATAGGTGTTTTGCTATAGCCAATTCTCTATTCATTTTCTACTTTTCTCTGCTGCCATGAACTTCCTTGCACATACTTGCCCATTTGTAGGAACATATTCTGATTTCCTTCCTCATTTTTATGGGCTTTCTTGGTCCCTTCCCACCCCACCATCATGTCCTAAGAGAAGTAAGCATCCTAATTCTTTTACTAAATTTCACACACCCTCCGCATTCCCAGTGATTTCAAGGAAGTTACATCTTTAATCACCTACCCTAATCAAGCTCCTAAACTTCAATGCTACACCGCCCAAACACCCCCAGACGTCTCTATCACCTCAACATCTATGGCAGAAACTTCAAAACTCCTCTTCTGCATTGACTGAAATCTCTCTTCTTTTCCAACCACTTTACCAACAATATACCATCTGCCTTGATCAACTCACACCATGACTATTGCAACAGGCTGTTAATCTCTGCCTTCAGGTAACTCCTCTCTTCATATTATTACCAGGGCAGCCTTCCTAAAATAATTGCCATCAAATAAACAAGTATTAGAGTACCGACATTCAACTGTATAAGACGCACAGAGAATACAAAGTAATTTAATAACGCTTCTGTCCTCTGGAAGATGGCAAACATCTGCTTTTAAGACTTTAATTTAAAAAATAAGATAACCTGGGTATAAAGCAGGGGTGAAGACCTGTAACCTGCTCACGGTCCACAGATTAAACCTAACCCACAAGGTGTAGTCCCAAATAGCGTTTTAGATCTTAACTGAAGACACTTAAAAAGAGAATTCACGTAAAATTCCGAGTTCTCAGTCTCTGTTGAAAAATCAGAATATCTAGGGGCGCCTGGGTGGCTCAGTCAGTTAGGCAGCTGCCTTCGGCTCAGGTCATGATCGCAGGGTCCTGGGATCGAGTCCCACGTCAGGCTCCCTGCTCAGTGGAGAGCCTACTTCTCCTTCTCCCTCTGCCTGCTCCTCTGCCTCCTTGTGCTTTCTCTCTGTCTCTCTAATAAATAAATAACATCCTTAAAAGAAAGAAAGAGAAAAGAACAGACAGACCAGAATATCTAAAAGCAACATCTGACAGTCTCACATGGCAACTATCAGCCAGAACATTTTCATTTGCACCTGAGTGAGGCATAGATTCCCAGAACCCTTCAGGCTGTTTTTACTCACCATTTTTTCCCCAACTCAAGGCCTTAAGTTATGTCAGCTGTCATTCAGGATCTTACAAGCTGCATGTAATCATTTAAATTACCTACCTGGTCCCTGTAAACAGTTTATAACCCCTGCACTACAAAGCCTGAACTCATTAGCCTGGCATTCAAGGACCATCATGGCACGGCCCCAAATCCCACATTAAGCCTCTGTTCTAGTCACACTCCACCAAGAAAACACGTTTTACACTTCCCGCCTCAATAATTTCACTCACAGTGCTGCCCCAGAACACTCTCTTTCGCACTGCACTTGGCTAAATCTTATCAATCATTCAAGTTCTAACTCAAGGACTGCTTCCTCCAAATCTCTGCAGACCCCTCTTGGCCACAGCGAACCTTCTTCCAGAGTTGACTGTCCACCCCCAACATACACTTAACACTTACATGCTCTTTGAATAAAACATGCCAAATGAAAGACCTAAAAAAGTTATAGAACAGTACTTCCCGGACTTCTGAAGCAATTTCAGCATTCGTGTATCATACATAGTTACTGCTATCACAAAATTAGCAGCAAAAGCAAAGTCAAACAATTTTCCCATCTTTTTTTTTTTTAAGATTTTATTTATTTATTTGACAGACAGAGATCACAAGTAGGCAGAGAGAGAGGCAGAGAGAGAGGGGGAAGCAGGTTCCCCGCCGATCAGAGAGCCCGACTCGGGGCTCGATCCCAGGACCCCGGGATCATGACCCGAGCCGAAGGCAGAGGCCCCAACCCACTGAGCCACCCAGGCGCCCAATTTTCCCATCTTTTACATGAGACTTTTTTCCTAGACAAAGTGCAAAAAGAGCTGTGTCATTCTTGTTTCTCTTGTGTTCCTAAGTCCTTCAAATTCTGCAAAGAGAGAGACTGACACTTCCCATCACAAATTCAGAATTGGTCTTTCCACTACATTTTCACACTAACCACAAACACACATTTATATGCAGGCCACCACCAAAGAGAGAGAAAAAGAAAAGAAAAAGAAATTGTCCCTATTTCACTCCATAACTTTTGCAACTCACACTGCCAAGAAGTTCTGAAAATAGACACTGTAGCACAAACATGATAAAGACAATTTTTTAAAAAGAGGAGGAAGGCATTAATCAGCTTGCTGAAATTAAAAGACAGGCCAAAACAATAAAGCAAAAAAGGAGAAATACACACACACACACACACACACACACACACACACACACAGACCGGTAAGTTTATTCTATATCAGCTAAAAAATTATGTTTGGTCCAAACATCTCATGGATTAAAAAAAATGTATCAAATGGATACAAAAATGTATCCAAGGTATCTCACACCTCCCCACCAGGCAAAAGCGTAGACTGCATCTAATATTAACTGTAACTAAAAACTGACCATTTTTGTTTTGGAAAAGAGGTTTCATGGAAGCCCCTAAGTCATATCTGCAAGTGGCTTAAGGAAACGTCATTGGACAATCACTATCTGCCCAAAGGCAATCTGACTGTGGCCTGGGGAATACCAGGTAGTTTTGCAAAAAGGTGGGGGAGAGGGGAAGGTAGAGTAGTGTGTTTGTCACCCTGCAAATGGCCTAAAGATCTGCCATGGCAGAATTAACTGAGACAGTAGGAAAATGTATTAAACCGCTGTTTTCAGAATGGGAAAAGAAACGATTCTGATACTTTTAATTGTTTAAGTAATAACAACCAATATGCTGAACATAAAATTGTAAGACTAACAACATATTCCCAAAGACTAGAGACTCCATGAGTAAGACCAACAGGAAAACAGCAGACTGACTACAGTGAGGTCAGGTTGGAGAACAGCCACCCTAACAGGTGAAAGGCTGCCATTCCTGGACCAGCTTTTCAATTTTCAAGTACATTAAAACATTTCAATGCCTATTAAGTGCCGGAGACCAGTAATTGCCAAAATTTCCATGTACCTAAATCTCTTTAAAAATAATAAGGGACGCCTGGGTGGCTCAGTTGGTTAAGCGGCTGCCTTCGGCTCGGGTCATGATCCCAGGGTCCTGGGATCGAGTCCCACATCGGGCTCCTTGCTCAGCAAGGAGCCTGCTTCTCCCTCTGCCTCTGCCTGCCTCTCTGTCTGCCTGTGCTCGCTCGCTCTCTCTCCCTCTGTCCCTGACAAATAAACAAAATCTTTGAAAAAAAATAAAATAAGAAAAATAATTACTATCATATAAATTATAAAACTGCATTATCTCAAGAAGCATGAGTAACAGTGGTATCCTCCAACTGTAAACTGTTGCTTTACGAAACTGCATATATTACAATGTAATACACCTTTTTATTACTTATTTTAAATTCACAGCTATGGAAATGAGGTTTTGTTGGGGGAGGGACCTTACAAATATAGAATAGCAACAGTCATCGGCTGCAGAGCCATTTTTTTGCTGTCCCTTGTATGACATCACTGGTTGTGCCCAATTTTCTACAACAATAAGGCTCAAGGTGGCTTTCTAATAACAGTAATTGCTCTCTGAAAAGAAAGTGGTTCAGAATATAAAGAGGTTTGGGGTGTTTTTGTTTTTGTGTTTTGTTTTTTTTTTTGTTTGTTTTTTTTTTTTTTTTCAAAAAGAATCAAGGATAGTGCCTCAGACATCCTATCCTCACCACCTGCTTCTCCACCACCCCCACACCCACACCCACCCCATCCCTAACATTAACTTTGTTGACTTGGTAAAAAATACAGTAGAATGGTAGTCTTCCCAATTTAGTAATGTGAATATATATTCCAAGGAATATATATTCCAAGGAAGGAAAAATAAAAATCAAAGCTTTGGGGAAAGTTTCCTAAATATTAACAGAAAATTAGCCCTCTAGTATGTGCCTACTCTGTGGCAGGAGCTTCTTCACCAATGGAAAGACCTATACCTCTGATAAAGATTATGAGCTACTCCAAATAACCAGTTAGATAGTCTTTACTGTTAAGGAGAACTTTCAAACAATGTAATTTCAAACAAATGTAAATTTCATTTTTGACTTCACATTTGGGCAACAGGAAATCCTTATTTGTATACCTACTTTTCAAACTCAGCTATAGCTTCAGTTCAAAATTCTTAGTTTTAGTAAACAATTTTAAGATAACAATAGTTAACCAAAACTAGTAACTATATAGCCTATGCTTTTTAAACAGAATAAGACAAAAATTATCTAGCAGTATAAAACAAGAAAATGCTAAGTTTACTTACCTAATTATTAAAAATTCAAACTCAAAGAAAGTATAATTAGCAGTGCATGATTACCCTCTTTTTCTAAATCCAAAGAAAAACACACAAACACACTTTTAAGCAGTGTCATAAGACATTTTCTTTAGCACAAAACAACCCACTTACTGACCATCTAAATAACATGCACAATTTAAAAACTTGTATCTCCACTGCATTTCACAAAAAAAAAAATATTAATTTTCATTCCTTAGGTAATTACTTGCAATCCCCTGTAATTTTAGCATTTACAAACCTAATTTACATTTGGTACACTGCACTTTCACTTTCAGGATCTTCACTACCCAACTGCAGGGTCTTTTCTGCATGCATCCCCAACACTGTAGAGAAACACAATTGAAAACCCTCCCATTTGCTTTCCAGCTCACAGATTAGTTTCCACTTACATGTTTCTAAAACAAGCAGAGTCCACGCCCTTCAAAAGGCACACCAAATTTTTTAAAATTCACTAAAAAGTTTGGAATCATCAAAGTTACCACTAAATTTCGTGCGAGGAATGCTGTCCGGGTTCTGAAATCCAAGAAAGAAAACTCTCTGAAGACTTACAATTGTACTAAACATGTGTAGAAATTTTCAAATTTCTCAAAGGGGTACTTTTTCTTTATACATAAAATGAGATAAAAATAATACAGAGGTAATACCCAATCCAACCTTTCTTCCGGTGCACCCAGGGGTTGCACTAATACAAATGAACTCACTTCGATCTCAGGGGAGCTATGCATGTGTGTTTGGCCTGTGGGTTTGTGTGTTTGCTTGTGTGTGTGCACGCGCTCGTGCACTTGCATGTGTATGAGTGAGGGGTGTGACAACAAATAGGTCTACTCTTCCTAGAGTAAGAATTTAAAAGGAAATCTAGAATATACATTAACCCCAAATTAATACTGAGAAAGAAACCAAGAAGAAATAGTCAAAACGGGAAGCAATTAACTTAAAACCCTAATACGGCTGGACATGCGTTGCTTTAAAAGATACAAAAAAGTGACAAAGTTTAAAGTTACTTAAAACTCCATCTTTCTTCTCCAAATTCACTCAATCGGGGAATAATAAGGGCATTTTTACACCAGACGTTTCATTACAATCCTCGCCAGAGGCATAATAAACCGCAACTTTGTACCACAAAGCAGCCAGTGCAATAATGTATATATGTCCTGTCCTTGTTTCTCTCACGATTTGTCATAGGTAGGTAAGAGCTGGAAATAAAATATGGAGGCAAGCAAGTTAAAGGGCCTGAATCATTTTCACAGTAAAAGGAGAGCAAAGCAAAAAAAGAGAACTGCAGCCGGGGCTCCATGAGTTTGCCACAACGGGGCCCTCCTCTGCCTCGGTGAACCCTACTACGTTGACTATGCACCACCAAACATAACACTAATGTTACTAAACCGGTGCGCCCGAAAGACAACAACAAAACACCAGGCTCTCCACGAGCGTGCCGCTCTCCTGCGCGTCCCCGTGCACCCTTCCACTCCCGACAGTTCAATGAGATGATCCTAGCATGAAATGAGTAAGCAACACACGCCATTCTACAACTTCCGAAGGCGTTCGCAGGTCTCCCCTAGCACCCTCCCGAGCCACGAGCGCGGAGCGGCTCCCGGCACCGAAACCGGTTTCTTAGTTTCCAGGCCAAGTGGCCGCAGAACCATTTTGCAAAAAGGCATTCCCGGTCCTCGAGTAACCCCAGTCTAAGTCCTCGCGCCCGCTGGAAACCAAACGAAAGCCCTGGCCGAGCCGGTACCGGCTCCGAGCGACGACTCCGAGGGAAGTTCGGCGACACTTGCATCTGTCTTCTCCCTGCACAAATGTGCTCTCGCTACTCGGCCTGCTGCGGGGATCCTGGCTCCGCTTCCAAAACTTCTGCACGCTCCGGCCGCAGCAGCGCGATCTCCCGGCAGCCGAGCTCCCCGGCGCCGGGCAGTGCGGGTCGGGGTGGGGGAGGGGGAGGAAGAAGTCGGGCGACTTCCTAATATATCATTAAAGGACGAAAGCTCAGCTTCGGGGGCACGAAAAGTTAAAGGGGCAGCAGGCTGACAAAGAGGGGCGGCGCGAGCTCCTCCCGTGCCCTTGTCCCCCAGCGAAGCCGGCGGGGCGACCACCTGGCCCCGGCGCTTTGACAGCTCCGTGAGTGTCCCGCAGCGGACCGCTTTGTAGTTGACAATGCGCTCGCCCGGGGACGACCTGGGCGCGCTCCGCCGTGGCTTTCTGCAGTGACCCAGCTAGGCCGAGGGGAATCGACGAGAAATTTCCCCAAAGCCAGAAGCACCAAGAAAAGCCGGCGCCAGGGCCAAACTAAAAAGTAAAGTGTGGCGGCGGCGGCGGCGCGGGCCGTCGGAGCCCCGCCGGGCGGAGTGAGGTGCGGGCGCCCGCGGGAGGCCGGGCCGGGCGGCCGCGCAGGGGGCGCGGGGCGCGGGGCGGGCGGGCGCCCGGGGCCGGAGCCGCGCGGCCGGCGGGCCCCACCCCCACCCCGCGGGGGCGGCCGGGGGCGCGCGGGGGCAGGGGGCCGGGCGCGCCGGTGACAGCTCCGGGCCGGCGCCGCGGCTGGCTCCCGGCCTGGCTCCCTCACACTCAACTTACTTCTTTCTGGCTCTCTGGAAAGGGGAAGCGCCATCTTTGCGAGGCCGGCCCCGAGGTCTTTTGTCTGCGGCTGCGGGGCTCGGGGCCGGGGCTCCGGGCTCCTCGGGGGGTGGTGGCGGCGGCTGCGGCTGCTCCGCGCTCTTGTCCTCCTCCGACGACATCCTAGTCACCAGGAAAGACACATGGATCCCGGTCCTCCTCCTGGGGGGCTCCTCCCGCCGCCGCCGCCGCGGCCGCCGCCGCCGCTGCTGCTCGGGTTCCTCCTCCCCGGCTCAGCCTCTCGCATTTCCCGCAGCCCCGGGAGCAGCAGCAGGTACCGGGAGAGGCGGCAACATGGAGCGAGCAGGACACGCACTCACACACATACGCGCGGGCGCGCGCACCTCGGCGCGCAGGGGCCGGGCGGGGGGCGGGGGGCGGCGGGCGGCGGGCGGGGCGCGGGCGGGAGGGAGGGGCCGGCCGGCCGGGCGGGAGGTGCGGGCGGCGGCGGCGGCGGCGGCGGGCGGGGCGCGGGCGGGGGCCGGGCGGTGCGGGCGGGCGGGCGGGCGGGCGGGTGCGGGGCGGGGCGACTGAGGAGGGGTGCGGGGGGCGCCGGCCGGGGCTGCGCCCACGCCCCTCCCCCAGCGCCCGCGGGAGGGAGGAGAAAGGGGCCGCGGCGCGGGGGGCGGCGGGGGGCGGCGCGGGGGGCGGCGGGCGGGCGGGGGGTCGCGGCCCCGCCGGCCGCCCCTCCCCCGCGCGGGCCGCGTCAGGCCGGGCGGCGGCGGCGAAGTTTTGACAGCTGCTCCAGTTGTTGTTGTGGGTTCCGGGCTGCGCGAGCGCCGGCCCCTCAGCGCCCGCGCCCGCCCTCCCGGGCCGGGGAGGAGGAAGTTTTGCGGGTGTGCGTGTACCACACACAGACACACACACACGACCGTGGCCGCCGCGCGAGGGCCGCGCGAGGGCCGCGCCGGGTCTCCCCCGGGCGCCCCGCACCACAGACCTCTCAAACTCGCAGCCGTCTCGCCCACACACGGCCGCCGCGACGCCCCCGCCCCCTCCCCTCCCCCTCCCCCACTCCTCGGCCCCACCGCCCCCCGCGCGCCGCCGCTGCCACTCACAGGGCTCGCTCCGCGCATGCGCCGCTCGCGGATGCGCCGCCGCCGCTGACCTCACCGCCCCTCCCCCGCCCCCGCTCCCTCCGCCCGACTCCCCCCACCCCCCGTCCCCCGCCCTTCCCTCTCCTTTTCTGACGCGGCCGCCGGGGCTGCGCCTAGACTCCGACTCCGGCTCCGGCTCCGGCTCCGGCTCGGCTCCGGCTCCGGCTCCGGCTCCGGCTCCGGCTCCGGCTCCGGCTCCGGCGAGCGCCAAGTTGCGGAAGCGGCGATCCGGGATCGGGGTCCAGGGACTGCGCGGCGCGCGCGGGGGGAAGAGGAGGGCCGCGGCGGCCGGGGCTGCCGGCGAGCCGCCGGCCGCGGAGCAAGCTCGGCCCCCGCCCCGGGCACCGCCGCGCGGGCCCCCGCGCCCACCCGCCCGGCGGCCGGAGCTCGGAGCCCACGGGCGTTCCCGCCGCCGTCGCGGACGCGGAGTGCGGCACGACTTCGCCGCTATCCGATCCCGGGGAGAGTTTGGTGACCAGAACGTCCTTTTCAAACGGGCCCGAAAGGGCTCCTCGAGCTGTCAGACAAACAGCGGTGACAGGTCAGGGAGCGGCGCGCGGAGCGCCGCACACGCCAGCCAGAGCCCACGACCGGGGACCGGCACTGTGTCGGGACGCCCCGGAGGGCGGGGGTTTCAGCCCCCGCGGTGCGGAGCCGGCAGCGGGAGAACGGGCGCGGGGAGGGGCGCTTCCCCGGGGGGGACGGTCGCCCCCGGGGTCCTGGGGGCGCCCTCCTCCGGCGGGGGGCGACCCTTTCTGCTTTCCCTCCCACTCGCGACCGCGCTGCGTGCGGACCCGGCGGCACCTGCGGAAGCGCCGGGACGAGCCGCGCAGTCGGGGTTGTCCTCCCGCCGGCACGCGGGCGCCCCCGGGCAGGGCCACTCGCCGTCCCCGCTGCGCCGTGCGCGGCTCCGGCGGCGCGTCCCGGCTTCCCGGCCGGGCTGCTGCCCTCCATGACTCCCGAGCGCCCGCGCGTGAACTTTGAATTGTGCCCCTCTCCGGGCAAAGTATACACAGGGTGATTTCCAGAGCCGGTTCTCGCTGAAAGCAGCTCTTTGAAATGGCTGAAACGAGGACTATAATAAGACAGTCATTGGGATTCCTGCAGGGTTCAATCCCTGCTGGCTTGGTTCAAGTTTACTAAATTTACAGCAACAGGAATTCTGATTGGGGCGAAGCTGACTTGGTGAATGCAAACCATAAATTAAAAGTGTCTCACTATTAGAAATTCAGCACGTATATGCCTAATGGTAAATTATGAAGCAGTGTATGTACAGTCTTTTCATTACTTTTTTTTCCTGCACATTACATTTTCAAAAATCGGATTATTGATCCAAATGTTTATCTGTGTTCATTACTGAGATTAGAGCAGTCCTGTCCGGCTCTGAGTTTCACATGCACAAAATTATCTATCAGGGTAATTTACTTCAGTCTATTTCTTCAGCATGGGGAGAATTTAAGAGTTAGTACGTGCAAACTGCAAGTCACTCCTGCTGGAGAGAAGTTTTTAAAAGGAAACAACTAGGGACTGAACAGAAAAGTGGGTAAAATGGAGGAAAAGGTGAGAAATAGGTTTGTGCACTGATGCTTCTGGAAAGAAAAGATGGTGGATAGTAAGCCCAGCCTTAAATCTCCATTCCTTTGGCTGCTGTGAGCAGACAAGCAGTTGGGATCTGTTGAAATAGGATAGCAGGCTTGTCAGCCTGACGTGATCATGGGCAGAGCAAATAAAATATTACTCAGGATGAAAAGGATGGATTCAGGGGCGCCTGGGTGGCTCAGTGGATTAAAGCCTCTGCTTTAGGCTCGGGTCATGGTCCCAGGGTCCTGGGATCAAGCCCCACATCAGGCTCTCTGCTGGACTGGGAGCCTGCTTCCTCCTCTCTCTCTGCCTATCTCCTCTGCCTACTTGTGATCTCTGTCAAATTTAAAAAAAAAAAAAAAATCTTTAAAAAAAAAAAGGAAGGATTCAAAGAATACCTGTTTAACATAAAGGTCCTCCAAACGTTCTTGCATGTCCAGGATCCAAATTTTGGAGCTCTGAGACCACAATGGCAAAAAGCCAGGAGTCATGTACCCGAGGTTACTCAAAATTATAAGACCAGAAAGGCATAAGTGTCTAGAAGCACCAAATGCAAAAAGAAAAAATTTTTTTAAAAACCTTTTTCAAAATTGCACATGCAGGCATTTTTAAAACATGGTAGATATGTACCAAAATGTTAACAGCAATAATCTCTGAAGGTCTGGATCACAAGGGACTTTCACTTTCTATATTACATTTTTCTACAATGTTTGAATCTTTCAGAGCACATGCAGTATAATAAATGCGTATTAAATATTTAGAATGTGGTTTGGGGGGTGAGGATTATCATCTACACCAAAGAAAAAGCAACGTCTCATGGAACTAAGCAAAATAAGAACCTCAAAGTATCTAGCAAAAAACTGATGATAAAAATTCACAGTACAGTACCCATTCTTAATAATTGGAGGCCTATAAATGTCATTGATAGGGCCTTTATTTAGAGTTTGTTTTGCTTTGTTTTAGTGAATGTAAAACATTTCTCAGTCTCTCCCATAGGTTCAGTATAAATTGTCTCTCTCTCTCTCCCTCTCTTTTTTTTTCCCCATAAAGTCTTAAACTCCTTAGCGTTTGTTAGGAACCAAACTTACAGTTGTAGAGGACCACTGAAAACTTAAATTCTAGATCTTCTGATCTTTATGTTCATATTTTTACTGTTAAAGTTACACTTTAAAAAGTTGCAGTCATAGGCTATCAATTTTTGTCCTTTTTCAATGAAAAAAGGTTTTAAAAATTCCAGGGCATGTGGCTCACCCAGTCAGTAGAGCATGTAACTCTTGATCTCAGGGTTGTGAGTTTGAGCCCCATGTTATGTGTAGCGATTGCTTAAAAAATAAAAATTCAAAAGAAAGTCAGTCATTAAACTTTAGTTCATATTTAGTCCACAGTGTGTTTTTAGCTTTGAAAATTCTTATTGCTTTACATGAGTTATTTCAGTAATGCATACCATGTACCTGCTGGACAGAAAAATTAAAGAAACCGAGAAATAATTAAACAGAACATTCACCTTCAAAAATAGTTTGTACAGGGACACTTGGGTGGCTCAGTGGGTTAAAGCCTCTGCCTTTGGCTCAGGCCATGGTCTCAGGGTCCTAGAATGGAGCCCCGCATCGGGCTCTCTGCGCAGCGGGGAGTCTGCTTCCCCCACTTTCTCTCTGCCTACCTCTCCGCACTTGTGATTTCTGTCAAATAAATAAAATCTTAAAGAAATAATTTGTGTATGATTGTGGGGCAAAGTAGGTGTTTGGCAGCACACTTCATATAGACAGGAATCTTGCCCTCCAGGGGTCTATGCTTTAAGCCTGGCACTACTTAGCAAGATAAACACAAAAAGGGCAAGCAGGCAAGTGAAAAATAAACATGGGAAAACATACAAATAGAAAGATTAAATATTTACATCCATTGTGTACAAGACCATAGTTTTAATAGAAATGCATCTGGGCATATGGGGGCAAGGGCAGAGGTGGAGAAGTCAGCAGACAACTATGTTTAGAAGAGGGATATAAAAACATTGTGCCAGCCAGTGTTATAAACTAGAAACCCTACTCCAGCGTCCCCAACGCCCCCCCGCCCCCCAACACACACACACTCTTAAGTTCCTCTTCTTTGATGATACGAGACTACTACTGCATTAGTTTCCCAGGACTACCAGAAGCTGGGGGCTTAAAACAACAAAAGTTTACCCATTCACAGTTCTGGTAGCCAGATGTCCCAAATCAAGGTGTTGGAAGGACTGGTTCCTTGTGGTAGGCTCTAAGGAAGAATCTGGTCTATGCCTCTCAGCTTCTAGTGGTCGCCCACAGTCCCTGGTGACCTCGGGAGAGGCATCACTTCCAAAGCCATCTTCCCTCCACATCTCTGTGCCCTCACATGATGTTCTCTGTGTATGTGTCTCTCCGCTTCTTGTATGAACACTAATCCTATTGGAATAAGAATGCACCCTACTGCAGTATGACCTCATCTTAATTAAGTGCATCTGCAACAATCTTATTTCCAAATAAGGTCACATTCTGAGGTTTGGGGAAGGATGTGAATGTTGGGGGGACAACATTCAACCCAATTTAGCTACCAAACAGCTTATTTTGGTGCCTACCCATCTTAGCAGATTGAAATGTATATTATTTTTTTTTAAATAGTATTTAATGGGTTAACTGCATGCAAAGTTTTCTGGGCACAAGATATTCACATTTATGTTACACCTAATCAATTTATCTGTGGGATAAATAAAATTCAAGCAAATTTAACAGTGACAGTGTTCACACAGTAGTAAGTAAAATTGTGATTTAATATTTCCTTGGTCAGTTTGATCTATATAAGGGTAGGTCAAAAAATTTCGATCCAAAATGTACGGTTTGGAGCCTGTTTTCAAGAACAAAGACAAAGAGCAGATCCTCACTTTCCCTGGGCTGTGAGGCAAAATGGACAAAGACCCAACATAAAAACATGTACCTTTACGATGGAAATGTAACTCAAGAGTCCCACCCATCTCTTTTCATGTTGAAGTCTAAATTCCTTGGCATAGCCGCCTAAGCCTGCCACTCCCCAGCCAAAGTGTCCATCCCCTCTCCCTGCGCCCCTTCCTCCTCACAGTGAGCTCCAGCCTTCAGAACTACCTTTGGTGGACCACAAACTTCACTGGGCTGTCCCAATTCCCTTCCCATCTCACGTGGCCAGTTTCTGCTTCTTTAGATGTGACTTCCATCCCTGACCACGGCTCTCCCCATGACAATGACTCTGTGTCCCCCCAGGCCCCCATGCTTCCACAACACCCATGCTTTCCCCATCACAGCTCTCAAAGCCTAGAATGTATCTCACCCTACGCCCTTGTAGAGACGGCCGCCCTTGTCTGCCTTACTCATCTTTGATCTCTATAATTTAGCAGCAGCTCAATAAATAGTTGTGGAGTAAGTGAAATAAGTGGGAAAACAGGTGAAGTCTAAGAGAAAGAGCTAAGACAATGCCTTACAGGAGTGTCTATTCCCCTCCCCATACATCCACCAGGAGTGTTTACTTTTTAAAAAGAAATTGTATCTTTATAATAATGTAAACATGCATACTTTGCTATATTTTGTGTCAGCTGTTACATTTCTATAAAGAAACCCCACTCCTCATCTTCGCCTCTATACCCAACATTTATTATATGATACTCTTCTCAGGGTTACTAGCTTCCAGAAGCCTGGGTATGGAGGCTCATACCTCTTCCTAAAGGAGTCTCCAAAATCAAAAGAGGTCAGAAGAGTTGTCCACGGTCTTCAGACAGCATAACATCTCCTTAGAAACATTTCTTCCCTTCAATATAATGTTGAAGGGGAAATGATAACAGAATAAATTACATAAAATGTATCATACAGTCCACTTACAGAAAACTAGAAATCCATAACAGTCTATGAGTGAATATATGTGCAAGGTAATAATGTTCATCAAAATGCCAACAGTTATTATCTCTGAGCTGGAATTCCAAATGACACTGGCTTTCTTTGTATTTTTCTTTTTAATTTTTATAATGAATAGCTATTATTTTTACAAAAGCTATCAAATTGTTTTTCAAAGAAAAAGTTTTTTTCTCCAAAATTATCTCCATTTTAGCCTTAATTATATTTCAGTCTCACAAAATTTTTTTTTCATTTTTCTTTCTTGCTATCATCTTCTCTGTGGAAATATTAAAACAATGCCCACCATACAATCATGACTCCTGACTGGTATAATCAGCTTCAGAGCTCTTTTTCATTTCTCCCCCTCGGGGACAACTGCTATTAAACAAAGTAAAAAGGGTTTTTCCAAACAAAAACAAATGGTAATGCTCTGTCTTTCCCCTACTTTTTTTTTTTTTTTTTAAGATTTTGTTTATTTATTTGACAGGGAGAGACACACACATATAGAGAGAGAGGGAGAACACAAGCAGGGGAAGCAGGAGAGGGAGAAGCAGACTCTCCACTGAGCAGGGAGCCCAATGGGGGGCTCCATCCCAGGACCCTGGGATCATGACCTGAGCTGAAGGCAGACACTTAACCAAATGAGCCACCCAGGCACGTTCCCCGCACCCCCCCACTCTTAATAATCTTAGTCCCTTCCAGCTGGTGCTCTGCCCCATGCCTACAGAAGTGGTATTCCTGTGGTGCAAATCTCTTCCCCTTCCTGGTGTCCATGTTCCTGTTCTTTTGTAGTCCTCATTCCGTTGAACATAGTAGGTGCTCAATAAAGATTTATTACACTAAAAAAGGAGCCATGGTTACCCCACTAGGCTCTATTTGAGGAAAGAGGGAGAGAGGGAGCAAGGGAAGGAGGGCTAGAAGGAGGGCTACTGGAAGGAAAGAACCGAATTTCTGGGGATTGAGGATAAGACTTGAGGGGCCTAAATTCATTCCCTGTGGTTTTCTGCCTTTCCCAGCACTGGGAGGCTAGTGACTTGCACTGAGCTGCAAACATTTCTGTTCATTTTTTCTGTAGGCTGTCAGCATCTTTCCCGCCCTTGTCTTGACCTGCCTTTGCCAGCTCGGTGACATCGTTGTCCCTGGGAGGAGGAGCATCACACACCTGCAACCTGAAAGACAGATAAACACGGGAAAGAACCTGGTGGGCAGCACCAGCACCGGCGGCGAAGGTGGCCAAAGCCGCCAGGGCGGACAGATAACAACCGAGCTGGTAGTACCTGGCCCTTCACGAGGAAGTAAAACAAAACCCCGCTTCCCCACGCAAAAACAACCCACAGGGCAGGAGCCACAGCTTCATCAGGAATTTCAGGCGGGTGGGATTTTCACTTGCTTTCCTCTCCACGGTCTCCCAAGTTGAAATGACACTCTGGAGCCCGGCGCACGCATGTGTCCCTCATCTGCCATTTGACCTGGCCCGACTTCTGCCTGCTCGCGCGCCCCCACCCTCCACTCCAAGCCTCCTTCTGTGACCTCATTCTCTGCCCCCTGTTTCCAGGGGCCGTTCTGTGACTTCATCACGGTCATGTCCGTCTCAGCCCCGGAGCTTCAGAGGCCCCAAAGCCCCGTTCCTTGCAGGTCAGTCTGGGGAGTGGTGGAGGGCTGGGCTCTCAGCAGATCCTGGAGCGCCCACTTCTCCAGGGCCCGGCTGGGGGGGGCATTTGGCTCCTTTCTCCACTGACCCCCCCCCCCCAAGAAGCGTCGGTCCGAGACCCGCGGCCCGGGCGCCCCCCTCCCCCGGCTCCTGCACCGCCTCGGCGGGCGGGCGGGGCGGGCTCCCGCACTCGGCAGGCGATGGCCGGCAGAGCCACCTCGGCGCCACCGCAGCTGCCCGAGCGCCTGGCGGCCGGGCCGCGGCGGCGCGCGAGGAGCCCGGGAGCGCCGGAGAGGCACCTGCTCGGCAGCGTGCCCGCGGCGCAGACCCTGGCCAGGGTCATCCGGCCTTGCTACGGCCCCCACGGGCGGCAGAAGCTTCTGGTCACCGCCGGAGGAAGCACGGTGTTCACGGGCTACGCCGCGGCCGTCCTCCGGGCCCTGGAGCTGGAGCACCCGGCGGCGCGGCTCCTGCGCGAAGCGGCCCACGCGCAGGCGGAGGGCCCCGGCGACGGTGCGGCCTTCGTGGTTCTGCTGGCGGAAGCCCTGCTCCGGCAGGCCGAGCACCTGCTGCGCGCCGGCCTGCCCCGCTCCCAGCTGCGCCAGGCCTACGCCGAGGCCACCGCCGAGACCCTGGCCCTGCTGCCTTCCCTGTCCATCCGCTCCCTGGGGCCCTTGGAAGACCCCTTTTGGGCCCTCTATTCAGTGATGAACACCCACGCCGCGCCCCAGATGGACTACTTGGCCAAGCTGGTGGCCCACGCGTGCTGGGCCACCAAGGAGCTGGACGGCAGCTTCCACCGCGAGCGCGTGGGGGTGTGCACCCTGCGAGGGGGGAGGCTGGAGGACTCGTGCCTGCTCCCGGGGCTGGCCTTGAGCGCGAGCCCCTGCGGGCAGGTGACCACGGTGCTGAGCGGCGCCAGGGTGGCCCTCTTTGTCTGCACCTTTGGTCCTGCCAACCCCCAGGCTCCGGCGACGGCCCGTCTCTCTAGTCCCGAGGACCTCACTAAATTCAGGAAAGGAAATGAACAGTTGATAGACAAGCAAGTAGCCCAGCTGGCAAAAGCATGTATTAATGTGGCAGTGGTTTGGGGGGACATCGATGAGAAGACGCTGGCACAGGCTGACAAGTACGGCATCATGGTGATTCAGGCCAGGGCCCACAGGGATGTGGTTTACTTGAGCCGGGGGCTGGGCACGCCTTTGATGCCCCACCTTCTTCCTCCCCCGAAGCCGGGAAAGTGCCAGAGGGTGTACGAGCAGGAGCTGGGGGAAGGTCTGGCTGTGGTGTTCGAATGGGAATCTTCAGGTACCCCTGCCCTCACCTTGGTCCTCAGGGGGGCCACAGCGGAAGGGCTAAAGAGCGCGGAGCAGGCTGTGTACCACGGCATCGACGCCTACTCCCAGCTGTGCCAGGACCCCAGGATGCTGCCGGGAGCGGGGGCCACCGAGATGGCTCTGGCAAAAATACTCTCAGAGAAAGGAAGCCGACTGGAAGGGCCTAACGGCCCCGCCTTCCTAGCATTTGCACAGGCCCTTCGGTCTCTTCCGGAGACCTTGGCCGAGAACGCAGGCTTGCTGGTCTCAGAGGTCATGGCAGAGCTGAGCTGCGCCCACCAAGCTGGGAACTTCCTGGTAGGCGTGGGGGCTGAGGGGATAATAAACGTGGCGGAGGGAGAGGTGTGGGACACCCTAGTAGCCAAAGCCCAAGGACTTCGAGCGGTGGCTGATGTGGTTCTCCAGCTGGTGAGTGTAGATGAAATCGTAGTGGCCAAGAGAAGTCCCGCCAATCAGCAGGACTTGAATCCTGTTCCTAAGAAGGCAAGGGAACGGCCGTCTCCCGTGAAAAAGTCAACTCGAAACGCTTAAGTAGCAACATCCTCAATAAAATGATGTAGATCGCCAAGGAAGGCACAATCACCCCCAAAAAGAATGTTTGCCGTATTTATTCCCTCTGCGCTTGGTACTATCAGAGTCGGTTTCTTCAGATGAATGCAGCAGAAAGGACCACAAGATAAAAGCCCTTTTCATTGATTTATTTCCTTTCAGATTCTTGACTTCTTTCAGTTCCTGTTTCTCTGTCATATTCTGTTCCTCCTCCAATGAGAACAGGATTCAATTCTATTAAAGATTTTTAAATTGAGTACCTGGGCTTGGGGGATGCAAAAAAAAAGAGAGAGAGAGAGAGAGAGAGAGAGAGAGAGGAACCTCTTTCTGACTGCTTGAGTTATCCCCACACGATATCCTAATAAATGTGAATTTCTGTCCAGATGTCATGTTGGCAATCTGAGAACGTCAGTTCCAGCTCTCAGGGGCGGCTGCGCATTCCTGTTGTGATTATTTGAGAAAAGAAGGGAATGTTACTTTAAGGCAGAGAAGGAGGAGAAGAGGAGGAGGAGAAGGAGGCAAAAGGAAAATGAGCTGGCAGGCAGAAATAAAATAAAATAAAATAAATTCTTGGCATGAATAACAGAATAACACACACCTTAGAAGTGCATAAAAGGTTGTGTAGGTGAGGAGAACTGGGGAGCCCCTGGCACCAGGATAACCCCAGTAGGGTTATGATTAGGGGTGGAGGCCCCTGGGCCTTGAAGAGGGAGTTCGAGTGGAGCTGGGAGCAGAACAGCACATTATTACCCAAGCCTTTTCCACTTTAACCATCCAAGTTATTCCGCCTCCGGGAAAAGAGCAGAACCTAGGGACAGAACCTAGACAATGGGAAGCTGCGATCTCTTACAATCATTAAAAAAAAAAAAAAAAAATGCTTTAAGTATCTGGCAAGAGAACCAGACTCAAGAAAGGAATGTCTTGGGGCACCTGGGTGGCTCAGTGGCTTAAGCCTCTGCATTTGACTCGGGTCATGATCTCAAGGTCCTGGGCTCTGCTCAGCAGGGAGCCTGCTCCCCTCTCTCTCTCTGCCTGCCTCTGCCTGCTTGTGATCTCTCTCTCTCTCTCTCTCTCTGTCAAATAAGTAAAATCTTAAAAAAAAAAAAAAAAGAAAGAAAAGAAATGAATGTCTTATAGTGGGCATATTAGCTTCAACAAAGCAAAACAAATGTGCAAAGATTTCTTTAAAACCGGGAAGCAGTGAAGTCATGAAAAGCAGTTGGTGAACAAAAGTCGGGAAATGGAAATGTATAGAACCATACTCACCATTTCTCATTTAAGAGATATAAAACATCCTTGGTGTGTCTTTCCTTGTTTTGTCGCCATCATTATATTTTAGTGAATATAATTAAGTGCTTTCATAGTTCCCCCCTGCCTTCAAGTTCCGTATTGTTCTCATAGTCTCAAATTCCGTAACAGTAATGATGCTAGAAATAGCTAAATTTTTAAAGCAGTTCAAACACACTTTTTATACATATTATCTAATCATTCAGACAAATATATGAGAAAGGAGCTTGTTTAACTTTCAGTTGCAGGAACTTCAGAAAAAAAGTAATTGGCCAAAGCCACATAGTACATAGAAGAGGAAAATCCATTCTCTTATTTGTTGTTTTATCACTCAATCTTACATTCCTCTCTTGGGATGTTTTCAGAGATACCACCCCTATGATTACAAAGAAAGAATGTCTCAAAAGGCCTTTTGAAAATTCACAATGTGTTTTTTAAGTCAGACAAAAAGCCTTGTTTATTTTATATAAAAGATGGTCCTTGCTCACAGAGAACATTTTAGTTATATATCCAAGACATATGTAATCCAAACAATGTAAGATCATGTATTTTAAAAGTCCTAAGTTTGATATACAGGGGATTTTTCGATAATTAATTTGGGGAGACATCATATTATAGCAATAACGTCTCCTTTGCTCCTGGACAGACACACAGAGACACACATACACCATTTGCATACATGTAAATACAAGTTAAAATGGTCAAGGATAGTCTTAAAAGGGACAAAGAAAGGGACAGCACACACAAATTTAACTGGCATATGCTGAGAACTTTGAAGGTAATAACACCTGGCCCAAACTTGTACCTTGAGGAGACAGAATTCAGGCATCTAATGGGATGTGCCGGGAAGGGCCTGCTGCTCTGGCTGCTCAGGCCCCTGAACCGCCTTGGTGTCCATCTCTCCCAAGACCGGCGGGTCAGCTCTTCAAATTCTGTGAACTGCCGAGTATCCTTCCAATGAGTGAGCCAGCCTTGCTTTCTCCTTGCTTTCCCCTTCTTGTAACTGAAAAAGCATTAGCAGCTCTGGAAGGGAAGGAAACGTCCGTCATAGGACAGGAAAGGTGACCACAAGGGCAGCTGGTAGACCGGGCTTAGGGAAGAGAGCAGAGTGGGGAGTTCACTATTAGCTCTAAGTGCTTGGGTATGGAGCCCCTCTTAGCTTCAGTTGAGGACGCGTCCTTCTCTCCCACCTGCCTCGAGCTCTTGCTACCCAACGTGTGATCCCTGAACCAGGAACGGATCACCAATGTGGAAGTCCAGCTCTACCCCCACCCCCCGCCAGACCTACTATGTTTGAATTTGCGCCATAACATGAGCCCCAAGGGATGGGGTGCATATTAAAGTTTGGGAAGCGCTGATTTAAGCAATAACTCCGTTTAGCTCTAGCTTGATTATGCTTTGAGTATCCTCTTAATATTTTAAT
Source organism: Enhydra lutris kenyoni (assembly GCF_002288905.1). Classification (NCBI taxonomy): domain Eukaryota; kingdom Metazoa; phylum Chordata; class Mammalia; order Carnivora; family Mustelidae; genus Enhydra; species Enhydra lutris. Next base: position 27,811,911 of record NW_019154121.1, read on the forward strand.
ATCATAATATCATATCCTCTTAATATCTGTTCTGTTTAAGGGTTAAAATATATGACTTGGCAAGTTGTTTCTTTTCTCCTGCTGACTCTGGAGAAGTATACCAGCATTAGATCTCAGTTTTACTGGATCTCAGTCCTGCTTCCAAGGTTACAAGATCAAGGGTCTCAAGTTTTCCAAAGGCCAACAGAGTTGGCTACATATTTGGCCTTCTCCTCAACTCCAGGAGCCGCTGAATTTCAGAAGCAGCACCTCCAGCAGCACATCTTTATGGAACTCGCCGCTAGTGGACTCGCCTGTTCTCCCATCCCCAATCCCTTCCAGTTCAACAACACTGCTTTATGAGACTCTGAGTTGACCTGGCAAACAGAGAGCAAAGAAACAAGATCCAGAGAAAACAGGAAAGGAAAACAAGAACTTCTGAGTCCTAGGGAATGAGGGACACGGGTGCCTGGCTTGGGAAGTAGAGGCTAAGCTGCTGAGTCGTGAGAAATGTTCATTCACTTGGGCAACTCGAGAGCACAAACCAAGACTGGACCCTACAAAAATACTGCAGTCCTAACGAACAGAAGAAAAAAAAACAAAAACACAACACTGATTCCAAACTGCAAGAAGAAGATCGAGATGACAGGGATGTGTCAGCACTTTGTTTTACGCCCTTGTCTATCTGAACCTCTCCCCAGGAATTCCTTCTGAAGGAAGGAGCTCTGCCTTCTTGGCCTATGAGTCTGAGGTCGCTTTAGTGCAGAAGCTGAGAGAGAGAGAGAGAGAGGTAAGATTAAAGAGAAAAAGACCAAAAACACCAAAATGGGGACATGTGAATGGGAAGAAAATTTATTTGACAGAAAAATTTATTTGACAGAGAGAGATCACAAGTAGGCAGAGAGGCAGGCAGAGAGAGAGGGGGAAGCAGGCTCCCCACTGATCAGAGAGCCCGATGCAGGGCTCGATCCCAGGACCCTAGGATCATGACCTGAGCCAAAGGCAGAGGCTTTAACCTACTGAGCCACCCAGGCGCCCCTTTTTTTAAAGATTTATTTATTTGAGAGAGAGTGCATGCACCAGTGGGAGGGGCAGGAGAGGGAGAGAGAATCTCAAGCAGATTCCACGTTGAGTGCGGAGCCCGACGTGAGGCTCAATCCCAGTACCCCAAGGTCATGACCTGAGCCAAACCCAAAGCTGGATGCTTAACCAACTGCACTAGCAAGAAGCCCCCAAGCAAAACTAGTTTTAAGATTTGCTTGGACCCTGTCAGCTGGATTAATGTAAATTGCACATATTTAACACCCCCAGACCACTTCCATTTCTGCTTAAGCCTTTCTGGAACAGGGACCAATGGTTGACCCTTCCCCATGAACACGAGGGTTGTGAGTGACACTGTTAAGAATTAACTGATGGGCTACTCCCTGCTGTGATACGGGGGGGAGGGAGAATCCCCCCCTGTATACTGTTACCTGATTAGGGTAACTACTCCAGGGAAAATTGTCCTTGTAGTGCTAAAATGCCAAAACCTGCAGTAGACACGGATCTCAGAATGTCTATGATTCCAAAATTAGCTTACCTTTCTCCCACAACATCAACCCCCTTTCCTCTTCATATACTACAGACTCCTCCTAACTGGGGAGGGAGAGGAAGAGGCTGGGTGGGAATGAGGGAAATGCTGGCGAGATGTCTAAGGGGCTCACTTCCCAGTGGGTTCTAAGGACAGAATTAAGGGACAGGACGGGTGCCAGGGTGGCTCAGTCAGTTAAGCATCTGCCTTCAGCTCAGGTCTTGATCCCAGGGTCCTGGGATGGAGACCTGCATCGGGCTGCCTGCTCAGCGGAGAGCCTGCTTCTCCCTCTCCCTCTGCCTGCCGCTCTGCCTACTTGTTCTCTCTCTGTCAAATAAATAAAATCTTAAAAAAAAAAAAAAAAAAAAAAAACAGAGAGAGAAAGAAAAAAGAAATAAGGGACAGGACAATAGAATCTCCAGGACAGTCTGGAGGTCTGAGAACAGAAGAGATTCTCTGCTTCCCATCACGAAACCTGGAGCCCCAGAGGAGTTCCTTGTGCCAAAAGACGGAACAGGAACTCTGTAGGGGGTGGCGGGAAGAAAGGGCTAGAGAATTTGAGAGCAGTCAGTTCTCCCTGCGCCCCAAGAAGGAGCAGGTGAAGAACTGACTTGGTTGATATCTGGACTGACCAAGAGGAAATGTGAGGAGACTAAATTTAGCTGGAATTAGCTAGATGAATTATTCTACCATAGTAGAAAGTGAGCTGGAAATGAAGTATGGAAATCATTTAATTACAGAAAGACATCTACACATGCTTCCTACACACTGAGTTTGGGGCTTGAAAATTCAAACTCTCTACAAATGTGAAGACTGAGTAGGGCTCTCAGACACCATCCTGCGTGCATCACCGGGGGAGCTGGATACCGGTTACCGCAGAGTGAAGACAGACAGACTAGAAGCCGGTTAGAAAAACAGTGCGACTCTTTCCGTAATGCAGCCCATACTCAAGATGCTGTTTTATTCATTACACACGTTTTTTAAAAAATGGCTTTCTAGACGTTTTAACTCACTGAAAGCATCAGAAATGAAAAGTGGATATCCATAGTCTTTTTAAACTTTACTGAACTCACCATGAAAAACATTTTCAGGGGCACCGGGTGGCTCAGTTGGGTCAGCATCTGCCTTCAGCTCAGGTCATGATCTCAGGGTCCTGGGATCAAGTCCTGCATCAGGCTCTCTGCTCAGCTGGGAGCCTGCTTTTCCCTCTCCTTCTGCCTGCTGCTCCCCCTTCTTGCGCATGCTCTCTTTCTCTCTCTCTCTCTGACAAATAAATAAATAAGATCTCAAAAAAAAAAAGAAAAATGTTTTCATATCCAGACTATCATTAATCTTTTTAAACATCTTAAAACCTGTGTATTCTGATTCCTGTGCCCAGACTTCAGAACCCCAGCTTTGTGGAGCCCCTATTCTGGGAGCTTACTCTCTTAGGAGACAACCTAGCTCAGGACAAGTTTTTCCCTCCAGAAAAGATGAGATCTGCCAGCCAATCTCAGTCTTCCCTGCATAGGTGCAAAATATTAGATGGTTCACATTTCATCCCTACATCTTTAAAAAGATTTTATTATTTATTTATTTATTTGAGAGAGAGAGAGAATGAGCAGGGGTGAGGGGGAGAGGGAGAGAATCTCAAGTAGACTCCACGCTGAGCATGGAGCCCAATGCAGGGCTCGACCTCACAACCAGGAGATCATGACCTGAGCTGAAACCAAGAGTGAGGTGCTCAAATGACTGAGTCACCCAGGTGCCTCTCATTCCTGCATTTGTTTTGATTAAAAACCTATTTTCATTTTATTAATGTGATTTGTTTACAAAAGGTATGATAATCTATTGCAATATTGTTTCATGAGAAAAGTAGTTTCCAAAGTTGCTTGTGACGTTTTTTACATTAGATTTTGAGAAGAATCTGAACATGTCTTAATTCCTAACACTAAACAGGAAACATTTCAAAATACACCCAATGGGGACTTGATCCCAGGACACTGGGATCATGACCTGAGGCAAAGGCAGATGCTTAACCAACTGAGCCACCCAGGCATCCCTGGAATTTAAATTTTTCTTAAATGGAGAGATATTTGACATATAACATTGTATTCATTTTAGGTATACAACATAATATTACAAATCTGTATCTATCTATCCATGAAAAATGTTTACCCTAATAAGTTAACATCCATCACCTCACAATTTCTTATGACTAGAACTTTTAAGATCTACTCCATTAGTAATTGTTTGTTAAAGGGGGGCGGGGGACAGGAGGAGAGGGAGAGAGAATCTTAAGCAGGCTCCAGACGCAGCATGGAGCCTGACACAGGGCTCGATCTCACACCCCTGGGATCATGACCTGAGGCAAAACTGAGTCAGACCCGTAGCTGACTGAGCCATCCAGGCACCCCTCCCTTAGCACTTTGAACAACACAGTACAGTATTACCAACTACAGTCACCATGCAGTACATGACATGCCCAGGAGGTATTTATAACTGGAACTTCGTATCTTTTGACCAACTTCACCCATTTCACCCACTCCTTCATTCCCCACCATCCTCTGACAACCAACGATTTGTTCTATGTATGAGTTTGTTTGTTTTGTTTTGTTTTTTAAGATTCCGGATATAAGGGAGATCATACAGTATTTGACTTACTTCACTTAGCATAACGATCTCAAGGTACATCCAAGTTGTTGCAAATGTCAGCATTTCCTTTTTTATGAGTGAATAATATCCCATTCTCTGTATTTATATTGATATTTATAACTATATGTATTATTACATTTTCTTTATCCGTTCATCCATCAATGGCCTTAAGTTGTTTTCATATCTTGGCTATTGTAAATAATGTTACAGTGAACACGGGGGTACAGATAGCTTTTTGAGGTAGTGATTTCATTTTCTTTGCATAAATACCCAGAAGTTGAACTGCTGGATCAGATGGTAGTTTTGTTTTTTGTTTTGTTTTTTTTTTTTTTGAGGAACCTCCACAATGTTTTCTATAGTGATGGCACCAATATGCATTCCCACCAACAATGCACAAGGGTTCTCTTTTCTCCACAAACTCACCAACACTTGTAATTGTCTTTTTGATCACAGGCATTCTGACTGGTGTGAGGTGGTATCTCACTGCAGTTTGATCTGCATTTCCCTGAAGATGAGTGATGTGGAGCATTTTTTCATGTGTCTGTTGGCCATGTGGATGTCTTTTTCAGAGAAATGTCTATTCAGACTTGCTTATTTTTTAATCTGATTTTTCAGGGACTATTGAGTTGTAGGAGTTGCTTATTGAGATTTAAAGTCTTCGATGCCTGGGGTGCCTGGGTGGCTCAGTGGGTTAAAGCCTCTGCCTTCGGCTCAGGTCATGATCCCAGGGTCCTGGGATCGAGCCCTGCATCAGGCTCTGCTTGGCGGGGAGCCTGCTTCCTTCTCTCTCTCTCTGCCTGCCTCTCTGCCTACTTGTGATCTCTGTCAAATAAATAAATAAAATCTTAAAAAAAAAAAAGTCTTTGATGCCTGAGTGGGTCAGGGGTTAAGCATCTGCCTTCAGCTCAGGTCATGATCCTGGGGTCTTGGGATCGAGCCCCGCATCGGGTTCCCGGCTCAGTGGGGCATCTTCTCCTTCCTCTCCCTTTACCCCTGCCCCCATTCATTTTGTTTCTCTCTGTCAAATAAGTAAAATCTTTCAAAATAAAATAAATAAATTTAGGGCGCCTGGGTGGCTCAGTTGGTTAAGCGACTGCCTTCAGCTCAGGTCATGATCCTGGAGTCCCGGGATCGAGTCCCGCATCAGGCTCCCAGCTCCACAGGGAGTCTGCTTCTCCCTCTGACCTCCTCCTCGCTCATGCTCTCTCTCACTGTCTCTCTCTTCTCTCAAATAAATAAATAAAATGTTTTTAAAAAAATAAAAATAAATAAATAAATTTAAAGTCTTGATTCAGATGTCCAGCAGCACAGCATAAAGTTACCATCCACAGAGATTAGTATGCTAAAGCTACTGTCACAATGAATTTTGCATACAATTTTTATTTTGTCCTATGCTATGAGAGGGACTATGTAGATTCTTTCCTTTCTGAGAGAGTGAGTGAGCAGGAGGGTGAGGGAGAGAATCTGAAGCAGAGGCCACACTGAGTGCAGAGCCCAACGAAGAACTTGATCCGAAGACCCAAGATCCAGACATCATAAAGATCCAGGGATCGGACCTGAGCTAAAGCCAAGCATCCCACACTTAACCAACTGAACCACCCAGGTGCCACAGCACTGTGCAGTAGAGAATACCATTAACCATTTAAAATTTGGAAATATAATGTAAAAAACATTCAGAGAAAACATGCCCACTTTCCTTCTCGATACAGTTTACTTCATTTTCCATTATATTACAGATTCATTAGGTATAATTGCTTCCCCCTTTATTTTCTTTTTTTTTTCCTCTAGGGCTTCATTTCAGGCACTTCTCACCATTTCTTTATTTCTGTGTCTGTGGTTTCTACTTTTTCCATCAAGTTCTATTGGTCTTTGAGTATTTAACCCTCTTTGCCTTTTATCCTATGGCTGCTGTTTGTTGTTGTTTTTTTTTTTTTAATATTTTATTTATTTATTTGTCAGAGAGAGAGGGAGGGAGAGAGAGCGAGCACAGGCAGACAGAATGGCAGGCAGAGGCAGAGGGAGAAGCAGGCTCCCTGCTGAGCAAGGAGCCCGATGCGGGACTCGATCCCAGGGCACTGGGACCATGACCTGAGCCGAAGGCAGCTGCTTAACCATCTGAGCCACCCAGGCGTCCCATGTTGTTTGTTTTTTCAGAGGAAATCAGGGCAGTTTCACTCACAGGGGTCACCTACAAGACCCCCCGCTTGGGTGAGCGGGCGGGCGGGGCCCCCAGACCTCCGCTCCTCCTGCAGCTTCTTGCACAAGCCCTTGCTCATCTCCTCAAACGCTCCGTAGTTGACTGTGCACAGGGTCAGCCCCTCATGCCCCGCTGACAGGCCACAAAAGCGCAAGTCCCTGGCTGAGGGCGCTTGTGCGTGCGGGGCGGCTCACGGGTCTGACACCCTGTGGCCCAGGGGTCCTCTCCCTCTAGAAGGGGCCGGGAGCTGTCGGCCGCCGCCATCAACCCTCCCTGAAGATCTCCTGTGCACACGCGCAGTTCCTCTCAGAGCGGAAGGAAACGCCGGAAGTGACCCGCCGCCATCTTGGGCCGTAGCCAGCCGCCACCTTGGGCCGCGCTGCCCACGTGTGGCTCCTTGAAACCTTTGCTCAATCAAGTTCTTTTCCGTCCTGGATACGCTGATTTCCCCCCTCCCCCAGGCCATTCCAGGAAGATAATCCCCTAGTTTGTTCCCAAGATCGGGATTTCCTTTTCATGAATTCAGTTTCTCTTCTTTCGTTTATTTCCCTCACACTCTACAGCCCTCTTCAGCTTTTTTACTTTCATGAAGTTTTACCTCTTCTTTTATCTACTGAATCCTCACACACTTTTATTTTGGACTCACCCCAACAATGGGTTTCTAGAAGCACTGCTGGTTGAACATTTCTCTTTCCGCATAGCAGCCAGTGGAGGTTCTGGAAGTAAATTATATTCCAAGTCATAGTGGGGCACAGCTGGACTTACTACTGCAATGTAAACATTTATTAAGCACCAACCCCGTATTACGAACTAGCCAGGGGCACTTGGCTGGATCAGTCAGCGGAGCATGTGGCTCTGGACCTTGGGATTTTAAGTTCAAGCCCCCACATGGGGTAGAGCGATTAAACATAAAATCTGAAAAAAAATAAAAAAAACAAAACAAAACAACAACAAAAAAAAACCCCCAAAAGCCAGAACTACCCAAAAACAAGATTTCAATTTGGTCAACAGGGAAGCAATGTGTATCAGGCAAAGTTGGCTAGTTTGGGACTGTAAAAATGCCCCTTAGATCTCCTGCTGGAACTGGCAGAGCCCCCAGCTCTTGATCTCACGCACTCCTGTCCTAGGACAGGAACACGGGCTCCAGCACCCTGGTCAGCCTGGCCAACGCCGTCTCTGAGCTACACTGCAGCCAGGACCTTCCTACCAACTCTGCCCCCTCTGCCTGCCTCTCCCAGAACTCAGGTCTCCCAGCCTTCTCCAGACCTCTCCCCTTTCTTCCCTCATAGATAATTCCTTCTATAAACCTCTTGCATGACCACCCTGTCTTGCCATCTACTTTGCAGAGGACCTAAAGTGACACAGGGTGGTAAGACATAAACACAGGATTACTCTGAGACAGAGAGCCCCTTCCTTGCACCAAATTCATCCTTCCAAGTGAGTGACTCTCCTTTTCTCACAAGTCACTCAAGGTCAGAGAACTTCAATTTATAACCAGCTGCCACACCCTACTTCCACCTAAGAGCCACTCCCCACACCACTCCCTAATTGGCATAGCTCAGGTACCGCCGAACTGCAGCCCGACACCTTCCCAACTACCAAACAAGTGTGTGTGCACGCGTGTGCGGGTGTGAGTGTGCACAACCCTCCCTCCAACACATACACTTTACTCTTTCCTGTTGTTATTATTCATTTCCAGGAGTCAACGAAGCTTATCCTGAAGACCTTTCTCCTTTTAGTAAGTCTTTGTTACTAAATGAATGACAATTAAAACAGCCTTGCCTTGGGCGCCTGGGTGGCTCAGTGGGTTGGGCCGCTGCCTTCGGCTCAGGTCACGATCTCAGGTTCCTGGGATCGAGTCCCGCATCGGGCTCTCTGCTCAGCAGGGAGCCTGCTTCCCTCTCTCTCTCTCTCTCTCTCTCTCTCTCTGCCTGCCTCTCTGTCTACTTGTGATCTCTCTCTCTGTCAAATAAATAAATAAAATATTTAAAAAAAAAAAACAGCCTTGCCTAAGAAGAGCATTTCTGTTACTTTCTCAAACTTTTTCTGGTAAACAGTATTTCATCTGAGCTGCGTGGTAACACAGAACTAATATCATCAGCCCACTTCACAGAGGAAGAAACTGAGACACAGATGAATCTCTGCGGGTGTCAGTTGCCAAGTCTGTCCAACGAAGACTTGAATCCTATGACCTCTGAGGCCTCTTCTACTATGAAAATGGTATTTTTTTCATAAATTGTCTGAAATTGCAGAGCTAGTGGTTAGTGGTCGATTAGGGATATTATGAGAAAATGCCTTTTGGTGCCAGGCGAATTCTCCCACACCATGTTCTCTTTGTGGACAATGGGACCCGCTAACATTGATTAGCTGTCCCCACCCGCCGTGCCCGTGCTAGTGACGCACAGGCCACTGAGGAATACCTGCTCACCATCCATCCTCCTCCTACAATCTCAGTCTCGAAGTATTTAGGTTTCAGTTCCACACACACTTACCAGGAGCTGACACCACCCCTGCTCTCAGAAGATGCTCCTGTTGATTTAACCTGATCAATATTTTCTGTTCTCCAGGTGACAGTCACTGGTTGGTCTAGGGCTGGGCCCAGGCCCAAAAGGTCCAACAACCAGGGTGAACTGGAGGGTTCTGGGCTGGATGCAGGAACAGATGTGTACTCTCTCCTACTGGATATAAATCAGGAAGCACTATCTTCACTGCTTCTGGCAGCCTCTCTATGGCCCCAAGGGGAAGCCACAGGATTCTTGTTTGGGCCAGTAGTTTCCAGCAGCTAAAATCTGAGATGTCTATATCCCTAACCACTGAACAGGCAACACAGGCAAAGACTGATGAGGTCATCGAGACCCAGAGAGTTAGTAGACTTTGCCAGGTTCGCACTGCCTGTTTGGGGAGGTGAGGATTAGATCTCAACTCTCCACCAATAGACCCAGGGTTCTCCTGGACTCAGCAAGTACAGAATGCACCCCAGTGCAAAGATTCTTGAGAAAAATCAGTTTTATTTACTGAACAGACCAAAGAAGTACACGTGAAGGGAGGAAGGGGAAACTAGAAGGGGCTTCCTTCTTCTACTCTGCTTTCCTGCCTAAGACAGAAAGACGACAGGGCTCCAGCTGAGCGTGCTGGTAACACTGAACCAGAAATCCTTTCCTTCCCCCACCCCAAACTTCTGTCAAGCAAAAAGCGTCTGAGACTGCCCCAAAGGAAGAAGGCATTGCCTGCCAAGTATTTGCCTACCTGAGGTCAGGGTGAGGGCAAGGCAGTGAGGACGAGCTGTGAACAGCTAGAAAAGCGATGCGCAGAAGGCCTTGTTTCTCACTCTCTTTGTCAAAGAATAGCCAGAAGTAAAGCACACAAGATAAAGAAACACAAAACATTTACAAACAGAATAGCTTTGTTTTCAACTCTCACTTACAGGTGTTGTCTACACAATTTTGGCAGAATCAGACACAGTCTGTCTGGTTAGTCCATTTGATCACAGAAAACATACCATCCACTTACTCATCAAGGACTTAAGTACCTACCTTATGTCCTAGAGACGTGCTCACATCCTAATGGTGAAGGGCAGGTGAAGGGCAACGGGCTGTGACTAGTAAATAAACAAGATGATTTCAAACTGTTCCAGCTCTGAAGGAAACGCAGAGTGATACGGTCAATTAGGGGGGGCCACACTTTAGTCAGAAACGCCTCCCTAGAGTAACACAGGAGCTAAGCCACGTGGGTCTGAAGGAAAGCAAATCTAGACAAGTCAGAAAACAACAGCAAGTGCAAAGGCCCTGTGGCAAAGGCGGTCATCGTGCCTGGAGTGCAGTGAGGTTAAGCTGGAGAGGATCCTATAGGGGAGGGCCTTGGGGGACATGGCGGGGGCTTTGTACGGTGCCAGCGCAGCTGGAAATACCAGTCCGCTACTCTTCTGCGGATGTGAATGAGCCATGATGGATTCTCCCAGTGGACCTCCGGTGTCTGACCGGGCTTGGAGTGTGAGATCTTCCACTTCAATGGCCTTGGGAAAGGGACTTGGTTTCCTCATTTAAATAATCGAGGGTCTGGAGCCAGAAGACCTGTGTGGGGATTAGCTCCAAATCTCAGCGTTATCCGTTTACCCTTAGAGACAGAGGCGACCACTTACAAAACCAGCACAGATTTTGGAAGAAACACAAGATTTAAACTGTGAGCAGAACATTGCACGAGCAATCCCGAGGGTCGGGAAAACCCACGCTGTCCCTGCGCTCTCCCTCCCGGGTCTGGGCGGACCTGGTAGCCCCGGCTCGTCCTCCGTCCCGAAGCGCAGAGCGACACTGCGGCGGTACAGACACTCACCGCGCCGCGCCCGCCCCCCACCGTCCGCCCCCAGCCCCGCAGAGCCGCGGGTCGCGTCCCCGGGCAGAGAGCGCGGGCGGGGGCGGGGCCGCGAGGGAGCGGGCGGAATCGAGCGGCGGGGCGGGGCAGGGCGCGCGCGGAAGCCCAGACAGATGGACCTCGGGAGGAAAGCTGGGGAAAGCGCTGCCGGCCTCTGACTCGCGGAGGAGGGAGCCGCGCAGGGACGCCGAGAGGTGGCAAGGGGCAGGAGGCGAGCGAGCGGGCAGCGCAGAGCGCGGAGCCCCGGGGTAGGCGGAGCAGCGGAGCGGGCGCGCCTCGGGGCTCGGCTCCCGCGGCGACGGAGGGGAGGCACGGAATGCTGGGAGGGGAGGAAAGGCGAGGGACACGAGCAGGACTTGGAGGACGACGGAGCGCGGTCGCGGGGGACCCCATACGGCCGTCGCGCCCAGCGGCCAGCCCAGGCTGGCTCCTCAGGAGGGGCCGCGGGAAGGGGGTGGGGCGCCGGGCGGGAGGCCAATGGGAGCGCGAGCCAGGACGGGGCGGGGCGCCGGCCGGCTGGAGGCCAATGTTGGGGAAGGGGGACGAGTAGAGCCGGGGGCGGGGCGCCGGGCGGTTTGAGGCCAATGGGGGGAGGTAAAGAAGAGGGGGGTGGGGCGCCAGGCTGCTCAAGGCCAATTGGAATGAGGGAGAAGCGGGGCGGGACGCCGGGCGACGCGAAGCCAATGGGAACATGAGCTGGGGCGGGGGCGGTGCGCCAGGTGCGATAGGGCCAATGAGAGGTTGAGCCGGGGCCGCGGGCGGCCGTCCGGGCGGGCGCCTGGGGAGACGGACCCGGAAGGCGGTGGGGGAGGGGAGCCGGGCTGACAACCTGTCAAATCCACTTTGGGACGAACTAGGTCACGCGCCTCCGCGAGTCAGGGCGCCCCCGCCCTACGAGGCCCGGCGGGTGGCCCGCGGGCCCGGCCCGGCTGCTTCCTCTTCCTGCTGGCGGTGGGGGCGGGGCGGGCGCCGGGACACCTGCCTCCCGGGCCCTGCGGCGGTCGCTCGTTCTCCCACTGCTCGCAGGGGATCCTCCGCCCGGGCTCTGCTTTAAGACAGCCGGGCCCACCGCGGCTCCGCAGTTGGAAACAGGGTCCGCCCGAACGGCCCTCCAAAGTTGAGGATGCCCCACGCCGCTGCTCGCTCGCTGGGGACGGTGGTGCGGTCCCCGCGGGCCCGCGTTTGCGGAAGCCGGCGCCCGGCGCACTACTTGGCGCGGAAGGAGCCGCGGGCGGAGGGATCCCGCGCGCCGGCGGGGTGGACATCGTGCGGCGCGTCGAGGGGCGGAGGGAGGAGGCGGTTCGAGCCCGACTCCGCGGCGAGGTGCGCGGGGTAGACCCGCGCCGTCCCCGCCGCCCCGCGGCTTCGGGGTCACCTGCCGCCGCCGGGGAGAGAGCCGGCGGGCCGGGGGCGGCGCTTTGTGTGTCTGGTGCGGCGGGTGGAAGGGGAAGGCTCCCCGGTCGGTCCGGCCCTCGTCGGCTTTCGGGCGCTGCTCCGGCTTGAGCTCCGACGCGGAGTTCTCGAGTGGTTCCAGGCGAACGAAATGAAATAAAAGCTTCAGTTAGAAGTCAGCACTGTACAGGTCCCGGGGACTGTAAATGCGCTCCAGCGTCGCCCTGTGGGGTTTTGGCCCCTGCGCTTCTGCTTGGACCACACGTCCGTTCCTCTTCAATATGGATCCCTAATAGAGCTGTATCCGCTGCTTTCAGGTCTTCAAAATGGATGTTGATGCAGCCTCTAATTAGCAATGCTCACGTTAACCGATCGAGTCTGTTCCTCATTATTGCTCAATGCAAATTTGCTTAGAACTTTTGCATGGAATGGGTAGTAAATATAGTGCTATGTTTAATTTTTACTACTTGGCCATTCAAATTATGTTAATTTCCCCCAGAGCTAGGTGATGCATTGTTTTAAGTAACAATGACCAACTCCTTCTCTACTCCCAGATTGTAGGAAACCTAAGGGTAAAATGTAGATTAAAAACGTTAAAATTTGAACGCAGAATTTAAATCATTGATATAGTAATTATTTGAAATGCTTCTTTGAAATACTGCAGTGAAGTGGAACAAATAAAAACACTTCGTTTTCATTCAAATATTTCTTTAAGCAAATACAGTATTTCTTAAATATATGCAAGCATTCTGCTTAAACGTTTGCATGTGTCTATATGAGAAGCATTGTGCTCAGACATTTTTATTACTTTACCCAATGCGTATTTCATCAGTGGAATAATTTTATTTCACTTTAAAGTTTAGCTTTTAATTAAATGCATTTTAGCTACCGCTTTGAGAAGAAAACAATATACTATATCATCTGTGTATAGAGTATACAGATACCATTTTTTTACATTTAGGAGAAACATGGTCATGAAGAAAAAAACTGGATAAAGTAAAATGTTCTTTAAATTCAACATAAACAAGAGCTTACTCGTTAATTAGCCGTAGGATTGTAATACTGAACTACCATATTACTCTGTAACACAGTATTACCAATAAAAGTGGGGATAGATGTCCAACCTTTTTATGTAAATTAAAATCGAACAAAGCAACAAAAGACCTTTTATATGTTTTGTTGTAACGAATTCTTTACAGCCAGCTAATTTTCCAAATTGAGTAGTTCTCTATTTTGACCAGTTGGCAATCCAGCACTGTGAGCAGCTCTTAGCCCTTAGTGGGGAGGTTAAAAAAAAAAGTAGTATCTTTTCTTACTGCAAAAGTTTTGTTATCAATTTCCACTGAAAGATTTTTTTTGTTAGTCTTCTAATACTAATTAATACTCACTAAAAAGACAATAAAACCACAAGTGCTTTTCTTTAACAAATCACGAGATTTTAAGTAACAAAGTCAACACTCAGAACGTAGGATTGAATTGCACATCCTCACACAAAAATTGCATGCTGGAATTTAGCCATTATATATATTACATTAATAAGTAAAAATGGAGATTTTAAAAATTTAAACAAAGTGCAATACAAAAAGTATCATCTTGCTACTTTGGAGTCTATTTTCATTCTTTTAACAAAGGGCTTAAAACCGTTTCTTAAAATGAGTGTTTTGAGATGATGTTTCACATCTTTTTTTTAACTTCTGATTTCATAAAAAAGCTAGCTCCTTCCATTTCTCTCTTCAAATATGAAAATTAGAAACATTCTGCATTAATTATTTCTTTTGTTGTATCCCTTGCTAGCAAATTCTTTTGGAATAGATTTGGGAAATTAATTAGCTTTATAAATGGAGTTACTGTTTTGCCTAAACACTTCATGTATAATTCCTTACGGGAGGATTCTTCTAATTCTCTACCAGAATGTCTTGGCACAGTTTAATTTCTCAGATGGTATTGCACTTCCTGGACTAGAAGAAAAGAGCAGGCAACCTCTCTACTTCTTGTGGGGAGGAGGATGGGTGGCTTTACCAGAGGATAAAGACATCCTCATGGCAGCTCAGCCTGGGCTGCATAATTGGAAATTCAGTCTGGACCAAAAGGGGTAAAAGAGTCTATGAATGGGAAATAAATACGCCTTGAGTTATAAGTTGCAAACCAGTGGTCTGCAGATGTGTTTGTTTGCCTCTCACAATGTTTAGAGATTTTTTTTAAATTAGTTTCCAAGATTTCAAAAATGGGACAGTTTGGATAAAAATACAGAACGGTAGCTTCTCTTGAAAAGGAGCAGACATGGCTCATTTCTTGCCTGGTTATGTGCTGCTGTAGCTGACCAGCTGCTGCCCCCTTTAGACACGGCACACACTCTGTACACCAGTCTCAATGCAATCATTTATTTTCAGCCAGCTGGCCACCAAAGGAATCTGTGTTTGGGCATACCTGCTCCAGGTTCTATAAAATTGTGAAAGACTTCATCACAGAGAGAAGGTAGGCTTAGGAAAAAGAGATGATCCTGTTTCTAAGTAAATACAATGAGCTCAGAAATGGAAAGTTATTGTAATTATAGATGGCAACTGGATGTATCCCATTATTTCTTTTATCAGTCCCTTGGCATAAGAAAAGGTGAGGTTGTATCAAAGAGGAAAAAAAATGTTTTAAAAAAGGCAAAAAAGTTTTTGTGCTGTACTTTCCACTTGGAAAGGCACTGCCTTGATTCAAATGAGTATCACTGGAAATCCCGGCTAATGGAACCCGGGAATAGTAGTCAACTGTGCAACGTTGTGCAAGAAGGGATTCCATGAAGGGCTACAGGGTAATAGCGATGACGACGATGATGACGATGTCTTGACATTACTGAGCAGCAACTGTGTGTTGGACGTTGTTCCAAGTGCTATCTGAACTACGTCTCGTTGTTATAGCTTACTTACTAACTCACTTCTACCCCACCTTCCTTTTCTTCTGGTAGCTACCCTGAACTTTCTAAAATTCAGGCATGAGGTGAGTCCTGTAATTCGCTGTATCTTAAGATGGCACTGACCTTTGGCCTTACTGGTTCTGAGTGGATTTTTCTCTGTGGCCTTTCCCTGAATGTACCCCAAGCTTGTCCTCTCTCAGGCCTCTTCCTGTCACAGTCTGTTTGTCTTTTCCTGCTGGCATCACACTTCTCACCTCAGCAAGAAATACTCTTGGGCAGAGAATAGAGAGAATCAGCCAAGACAGGCAACAAATGAGGCAGGAAGAAAAAGATGAAAGAGAGAGGAGTAAGATGGATAGCACTAAGGACAGGGAAATGGAGATGGACACAAAGACAGCCACCTCTTGTCCTCCCATCCTCTCCTCCCCATCAGCAGCAGCATCAAACTCAACAACAAAGCCCAGTGAGAACAGCTGCACACTAGAAGTTTCCAAGTTTGTGTCCAGATGGATTATGTGTTTAATGATTGTTGGGAGTGTGAAGTAGACTAGCTCTGTGGTTACATGCAGGTGGAGTCCAGATAGATCTACAAGGGAAGTTTCAATAAAACATGTACCTTCGTATGATAGAATATTTATGAACTTTTTATTTTTTTAAGATTTTATTTATTTATCAGAGAGAGAGAGAGAGAGAGCAAGAGAGGGAACACAAGCAGGCGGCGTGGGAAAGGGAGAAGCAGGCTTCCTGCCGAGCAGGGAGCCCGATGTGGGGCTTGATCTCAGGACTCTGAGATCATGACCTGAGCCGAAGGCAGATAGATGCTTAACTGACTGAGCCACCCAGGCATCCTTAAGAGGTGTGTGTGTGTGTGTGTGTGTGTGTGTGTGTGTGTGTGTTTTAAGATTTATTTATTAGCACGAGTGTGCACGAGTGCGTTTGCATACACATATGTGTGGGAGCAAGGCAGAGGGAGAGGGAGAGAATCTCTAGCAGACTCCCCACTGAGCACTGAGTGCAGAGCCTGCTGAAGGGCTTCATCTCCCATTCCCGAGATCATAACCTCAGCTGAAACCAAGAGTCAGATGCCTCAACTGAGCTACCCAGGAACTCCTATGAGAGTTTTAATAAGATGGCTCAAAGGATGCTTGGGTGGCTCAGTCAGTTAAGCATCTGCCTTCAACTCAGGTCATGATCTCAGGGTCTTGGGATCCAGCCCCATATCAGGCTCCCTGCTCAGGGAGCCTCCACTGCTCCCTCTGTTTGTGGTTTCTTGGTCAATTAAATAAAATCTTAAAAAAAAAAAAAATCAAGGGGCACTTGGGTGGCTTAGATGGTTAAGCATCTGCCTTCCGCTCAGGTCATCATCCCAGGGTCCTAGGATCAAGTCCCACATCCGGCTCCCTGCTCAGTGGGGAGTCTGCTTTTCCCTCTCCCTCTACTGCTCCCCCTGCTTGTATTCTCCCACTGTTTCTGGTGAGTAAAAAATTAAACCTTTAAAAAAAAGTAAAAACAAAACAAAACAAAGGATGGCTCAATATCATATTAGATGAAGAAAAAGCAATATATATTTATATATATAAACATATTTAGGAGTTAAAATATTGCTTTAGTTTTTAATTGGTTAAAACATATGAATTTATTTAAAAGGCTAGAAGAAAATATGGCAAAATCTTGGTGGTTCTGGATTTCCAAAAATGCTCTAGTGATCATAAAGTACTTATCTAATCAAAATAAGATAAAATAATTATGGACCAGGGGGAAGAACTAAAAATCAAGCTGAGGATGTACATACTGAGTTTTAGTTCTATGAAAGAAATGAAAAATTATACTATAGCTACAGATGTTACTATCTCCAGATTTCGAAAATGTTTTTCAACTATCTCAAGGGGACTGAGCAAGAAAGGACAGATGGCTGAGTGGAGCCAACTCCCAGTGCTAGAAAAGTAACACAGAGTACTGTTGTGCTGATGCCACACCTGTGGTAGCCACTTTGAGCAAAGAAGGATGGCACACACCGTTTCCCCTCCTGCTGCACGTAGAGCATAGCAGTCCTCTGTGTGCGTTGAGGAAGGAAAAGTATACACTCCAGAGCATCTAAGAAGGTATATCAGTTTCCTAGAGCTGCCAAAACAAAGTGCCACAGATTGAGGCTTAAACAGCCACAGTTTATTTTCTCAAAGTTCCAGTGGCTGAAAGTCTGGGATCAAGGTATGTATGGGGTTGGCTTCTTCTGGAGCCTCTCTCTTTGGCTTGTGATGGTTGCCTTTTTGCTGTGTTCTCACATGGATTCTCCTCTGTCTCTGTGTCCTGATCTTTTCTTATGAGGATACCAATCCTATTGGATTAAGATAGACCCTAATGACCTCATTTTAACTTAATTACTTCTTTAAAGATCCTAAATCCAAACATAGTCACATTCTGAGGCTCTGAGTGTTGGGACTTCAGCATGAATTTTGGGGATGCAGCCCATAACAGGGTGAGGAACTGGCTGCAGAAGGTGGTTCTTTGAGTGTAAGAATACTGATCAAGGGCATCTGGATGGCACAGTCGGTTAAGTGTTGTACTGCTGGATTTGGCTCTGGTCATGATCTTAGGGTCATGAGATCGAGCCCCACATCAGCCTCCACACCCAGTATGAATCTGCTTGAGATTCTCTCTCCCTTTCCCTCTGCCCCTCCCCCGACCCTGTGCATTTGCTCTCTCTAAAATAAATAAATCTTAAAAAAAAAAAACAAACCCAGAATATTGATCAAGACACTTGGGATGGACATTCTGTTGCTGGGTTACTTGTGAGAGATATACTGTGACTGGACAGGCAGACAGCTTTCAAGAGGGTACAGTAGAACTGGTAAAAGTGTAGTTAGCTATGTTTCCAGAAACTTTTGGCCAGTTGGCTCTATTTACATTTTGCCTGATTGAAGAAAACCATCTTAAGGCTTACCTCTAGATTGGGACTTTTTTTAGCAGTGTCATGAAAATTTATGTAAAGATTATTAGAACTGAAGAAGATTAAGAGAATAGGAGATCTGTTAAATAGCCTAAATGAGCTTTTTGCGACTCTCCTTTTATTTAGATACATGAATTCCATCATGCTGGCCTGGGGAGATCTATTAGAAAGTAAATTTATATCAGCAGCCAGCTACTGCATTTGAAGAACCAATGTCTGAATGCCCAAATGTAAAGAATGGTGTGGATCCTCAGGCATTTCTTGCCTTGCCTCTATGGGAAAATGGAGTAGTCGTGGGAAGGTGAACTAAAAAATGAGGACAAGTATAGCGATAGCAAACAATGACAACACAAATCTCAACCTGCCTTGGCTTTTTCTGCAGTCAGAGAATTCTGAACTTGAGTCAGAGAACTCTATTTCATTCTGCAGCAGGCTCCTGTCCCTTTGGAAAAGGTGAGGGTACATATGATGAATAAATAATAACATCATATTTTGCTTCAGTAGAAAAAAACCTGCATGTGCAAGCAACAATCTCTTCCTTGTTTCAATATTAAATTGCTTAGTTGGACTAAAGCAAACCCTTAAAAACAAGAAAACTGCTTGGCATCCATATCGGTTAGTATAAACACAAAGGAAATCAATCAACATGAACGAATGATATTGAGTCAACTTTGACTTTCTTTCCCACTGTACTTCTTTTTACTTAGGCTTCCTGGGAATTATATTTTGGGAAGTCCTGAGGCCCAGAAAGCTCAAAGGAGTCAATGGACTGAGTTATGTGCCCCTTGCCCCCAGATTCGTAGGTTGAAGTCCTAAGTGCCAACAAGACCATGTCTGCAGCTGGAGCCTTTGGGACGTGACCAAAGTTGAACAAGGTCATAGAGCGGAGTCCTGATCCTGTAGAATTAGTGTCCTTTGTAAGAGACACCAGAAAGCTTGCTCTCCCCCAACATGATTGGACAAGCAAGATGGCAGCCTTCTGAAAGCCAGGAAGTCAGCTGTCACCTGATGCCTGGTCAGTCAGCACCTGATCCCGGACTCCCCAGGCTCCACAGTTGTGAGGAAATGTCTGGTGGGTAAGTCACCTCGTGTATGGTATGGCAGCCCAAGCTGACCGGTTCCAGTGACCAGTCTACACACCTGTCTCCTGTTCATTTTCCAGGTCTTCATTACCTCTCATTACCTATTTTCTGAAGAAATGACACTCAGTTACCCCCAGGCTACAATAAGCTCCCTCTCTCTGTGTGTCACAGCAGCTTTATTTTTCTTATTTTTATTTTTTAAAGATTTATTTATTTTAGGGATGCCTGGGTGTCTCAGTCAGTTAAGCATCCGACTCCTGGTTTCAGATCAGGTCATGATCTCAGGATCCTGGGAGTGAGCCCCGTGTTGGGATCCCTGCTCAGCAGAGAGTCTGCTTGTCTCCCTCTCTCTCTGCCCCTCCCCCTGCTCATACTCTATCTCCCTCTAAAGTAAGTAGATAAATCTTTTTATATTTTAAAGACGTAGCAAGTATTTGTAACATAGGTCAAGCTATTAACCTACTGCTTCAGGAAGCCAAGGTTACGTCAGCATGATGTGGTCCAAATTCTCCGTTTGAATTGGTTCTCTCTCATTAAAAAGAGGCTCAAACTGGATAGAAAAGAGAATCTGCTCAAAGTCTGGTCACAGGTTCTACTTGTTAATAGTTGATGATGGTGAACAAGCAGAGCGTATGACAGTTTCACCACGGGAAGGGTTCAGAGCTTGGACCTAGAAAACGTACTCTCCAACTGGGATTCTACTATGACCAGCTGTGTGCCCTCGGCTAAGCACTTACCACTTTCCACACTTCGACTGTCTGCTGGTAAGGTGAGAGCGCACGGGTGCCTGCCGTACATGCTTCTCTCCGGTGGGGTTCAGGAGGCTGAAACAAGATTAAGGGAGTTTAAAAATCTCATAGCAATTAAAAAAAACGTGGATTTAAGGGAATATAGTTGATGTACAAAATTTTATATATTTAATGCATATAATTTGAGTTTGGACACATGCATATGTCTGTGAAACCATCACCATAAGCAAGGTATCCATCACCTCCAAAAGTTTCCCCTCTGCCTCCCCGTGTGTGTGTGTGTATGTGTGTGTGTGTGCATGTCTGTTAAAAATATTGAACATGTTGGGGCACCTGGGTGGCTCAGTGGGTTAAAGCCTCTGCCTTCGGCTCAGGTCATGATCCCAGGGTCCTGGGATCGAGCCCCGCGTCGGACTCTCTGCTCAGCGGGGAGACTGCTTCCTCCTCTCTCTCTGCCTGCCTCTCTGCCTACTTCTGATTTCTGTCTGTCAAATTAAAAAAAAAAAAAAAATCTAAAAAATATTGAACATGAAATCTACGCTTTAACCAAAAAAAATTTATTGACGTATAGTTGACACACGGAATAAAAATCTACATCAATGGGGGGCACCACTGAAATCTTGACTTTGTGACCTGGGTCCCAGAGAAAGGGCACCAGTGTCCCTTTGGATGACAGAAGTGGATGAGATACTGGCACCTTTCATGGTGCTTTTCATGACTGTACCCAGGTCAGCCTTTGGCAAAACTGACCAGTCTTTTATCAGCCGTGATTGGCTTCACTCGCAGTCATTACATGGGCAGAACTGGCTCTTAGTTCTTAGTACCTCAGCGGGCCAAAAGGCTCCAACCCCCCTTGGAGGGGAAGGTGGGGCAGGTAGAGCCCCTTCTCCCTAGCCAAAGATGGCGCCCTCCCTTCAGAACCTGCTCTCTTCAGAAACTGCCCTACCAGAAAAATAATAAAGGTGTTTGCGCATGAAGAAATCACTTTGGAAAAGTGACGACAGCTGAGTCTGGCCACATCCTCCAACACAGCAATGGGAAAGTTAGCCAGGAGGAACCAGGTGGAGGCTTGTTGAGCTAGGGCTGGTAAGCTCACTCAAAGCCCACAGACCATTCACAGGCCGGTGTCTTCTCAAATACAAGCGAATTCTGATCTGCAGGGTCAAACCCAATAACCTGTTGGGTTTCTTTTTCCTATTTTTTTCTGAGAGGTTACTTCATTCCCCGTGCCCTAGCCTTTCCTGGTCGATGTACCTAGCAATCTCTGTAGTCAACCCCACATCTTCAGAAAAGTGGTGTTTTTTTTTTTTTGAGGGATGGTGTAATGTTTTGGTAAAGCCAATCCAGGACAGATGCCAAAGAGGTCCAAGTTGGGAGTTTAATTATGTAAGTGTATAACTGGTCACTTCCTATATTCTACTTTTCCTAACATAAGTATACAGATCCTCAAAGTGAGAGAGAAGTAAATTAAGGAAGGAAGATTGGAGGGAGCAGGGGAGGGAGGGAGTTCAAGTGTTAAACATCAAAATGGCCTACTTTCTTTTTTTTTTTTTTTAAAGATTTTAAATTTATTTATTTGAGAGAGAGTCAGAGAAAGAGAGAGAGAGAGCATAGAGGGGGAGGGAGAAGCAGGCACCCCCTGAGATGGAAGCCTGACTCAGGACTCAATCCCAGGACCCTGAGATCATGACCTGAGCCGAAGACAGACCCTTAGCCACCCAGGCGCTCCAAAATGGCCTTTCTTGAGTCCCTACTTGTAGATACTCTCAGCTGTCTCTGTCTGTGGTCCATAACAGTTTTGTAAATTACCGTTTGCTAAATACCCACCCTGTTTTCAAACACGACTCAGAGCAGCTGTTTTCAACTGTCACCTCTACATGGTGAGTTCTTCAAGCTACATTTCTCAGTTAACCTTGACCACTCCTAGTCTGTATTTCCGTTACTTACTGGGCTTGTCCATCTGGAAGTTCCACCTTCCAGGCTCCTTGGACTCACTGGCCCCAGAAGACTTTATGCTTCCCTGCAAACTAATTTCTCCTGTGTTCCCTGTTTCTCATCATGCCTGGACATTGGACACTCTGGTCACCTTGGTTCTCGGTAGGTCCGTCTCAACTCAGCTGCATGCTGGAATGGCATGGGGGGGGGGTCTTACATAAGCATGCATGAGCCTCACTTGGAATCTGGAGGGTGAGAGCCAGCCTTCAGCAGTTTTAAAAGCTCCTTAGGTGGTTCAGTCTTGCAGCCAAGGTTGAGAACACTTCTCCAGGCCTTGGGGCATCTCGGACTCTTCCAGACGCAAGCTGGCAGTCACAGGGCTGGTCTCTGACTTACCCCTAAAATATCTCGGGGATCTGTCACCTCCTTTCTGACCCTGTGTTCTCCCCTTGGCTTAAGCATCATTGAAGCACCTCTTGGCCTCTCGTTTTCTCACTTTCTACTCTTGCCAGACAAATTCTCCCTCATGTCTGGTTCTGATCATATTAACCCTCATTTCAAAACCCTCCCAGCTGCCATGTGCCTCGGTCCTGGTTATGCACGCCTATGGTCAGGTGCTAGCTCTCTCTGCCAGGTTTATACCCACCACCCCTGTAAGAAACGTTACGACAGCCCAGACAAACTTGCTTGCCCTTCCTCCTATTTGCCCCCATACTTCCTGCCACTGTGCCTTTGCACACACAGTCTCTGCTCCCTTTCTTCTATACTGCACATGTCTGCCTCCCAGGCACTCGTGAAGGGCCGCCCCTCATCTTTCCAGCCAGGAGTAATGTCCTTCTCGGAATTGTGTTCAAACTTCTATGTTCTCTGTCAGAGAACCACTGTAGGGAAAACAGTTTACAGATTAACGGATTCTTTTTCTGCTTTTCCTTTAATAGTCAAAACGAGTTACTTGCTTTATGGGGACAGTGGTGCTCAAAATTGAGTAACACTAAGGATCACCTGGGGAACTAATTTAAAATGCATATTCCTGGGCTAATTTCCAGAGAGTCTCAAAATGCGAGAACGAATGCTCTAGCAGAAGCTCACCAACCTGCAAGGTTTTCCAGATGGTGCTCCTGTGACCGTATTTGGAGAACTGCTGAGATAGGAGGTTCTTTCTAATTTCATGTCGGTTGGATCCCTGACCTTACTGACATGTTGAAATTCTGTAATATAAATCCAAGGGCAGCCTGTACAGTAGCATATTGTTGATACTGTTAATATTTCACAAACTTTAAGGACGGGCAGACTGGGTAAGTGAGTGAAGTGGCCTCAGAGCTTGAGGGGCGGGGTCTCAGGAAGTGGCGGGAGCTACGATGGACCTGGGAGGGTCCCAGCTCTTTGCCTCTGGGTCCCTATTTCCACTTCAGAATGGGAAACAAGTAATGCCTGATCTTTCCATTTTCTCGGAAAGCTGGAAATCCAGATGTTCATGTGGTATTTCCAGATTATGTTTTTAAAAACGCTCTAAGTTTTGATACAGTACCTTGAGCCTTTGCAACCCTGACTTCAATCAACAATTTAATCATAACTGAAGAATAAATAGAAGTAAATACTTTGCGTTGGTTTGTTTTGCTGCAAGGGTGACATGTGATATTTTCTCATCTGTCAATTGACAAGTGCAGTCTGTAGAAAAGAGACAAGGACATTTGAGGATTTCATAAATCGTTAATTGTTCTAGAGATGGGTCTACCCTCTCACTTTACAGAGGCAAGAACTGAGATCCAGAGAAGTTAAGTGAGTTATACGACTTATAGTAAACTTACTTAATTTTACTTTTCTGATCTGTAAAATGTGAAATGTATGTAAATATATCTACATGGTCATGGGCTGAATGTTTGTGCCCTCCGCCCCCCGCAAATTCACATGTTGAAATCCTTCCCTCCAATGTGGGGGCACTGGGAGGTGGGGCCCTGGGAGGTGATCAGGTCATGAGCATAGAGCCTTCGCGAAGGGGATCAGTGCCTTTACTGAGGGGACCCCAGACAGCCCCATCTTTCTGTTATACTTTCTGTGTTTCTACACAACTGGAAGACTGCGGACACAACCTGGGAGGAGACCCTCACAAGAACTCCCCAATGCTGGTGCCAGATCTCAGACTTCACCTTCCAGAACCGTCTAAGCGGCTGGGGGTAGGGCACCTTTTCATGGCAGCATGAACCGATGACACACAGTGACTGGGTTCTTGCCACATGGGAGACTCTGGGCACCACTGAATGTTAGCTCCTATTGTTCCTGAGTACAAGATCAGCCTCATACAAGCCTCGCTTCAGACTCTCCCCATTGGTTATCTCTGCCTCAGCCTT
Source organism: Enhydra lutris kenyoni (assembly GCF_002288905.1). Lineage (NCBI taxonomy): Eukaryota > Metazoa > Chordata > Mammalia > Carnivora > Mustelidae > Enhydra > Enhydra lutris. The sequence continues at coordinate 27,836,014 of NW_019154121.1, forward strand.
CATGTAATGAGATGATTTTTATGAAGACATGGGTTTTTTTTTTTTTAATTAGCGAGTATCAACTAGTTTGTAGAGTAATTTGGTCAAGTACTTGAGCCTTGCTGAGGTAGTTTCCTTATTGCCTAAAAAACGTTGCCCTAGGGGCGCCCGGGTGGCTCAGTCAGTTAAGTGCCTGCCTTCGGCTCAGGTCATGATCTTGGTCCTGGGATCGAGCCCCGTGTTGGGCTCCCTGCTCTGTGGGGTCTGCTTCTCCCTCTGCCTGCCACTCCCCTTGCTTGTGTTCTCTCTCTCTCTGACGAATAAGTTCTTTTTTTTTTTCCCCCACTTTAAAGATTTTACTTATTTATTTGACAGAGAAACGCAACGAGAGGGGAAACACATACAAGGGGGAGTGGGAGAGGGAGAAGCAGGCTCTCCGCTGAGCAGGGAGCCTGACTTGGGGCTCGATCCCAGGACCCTAAGACCATGACCTGAGCTGAAGGCAGCTGCTTAACTGACTGAGCCACCCAGGCGCCCCTCTGCCAAATAAATTCTTTAAAAAAAAAAAAGTCCTTTTTGATGTTTAAGATCCTGTTCTATAATTCTATTATTTTTATGATTCAATTCATAGACTTTAAAAATAAATGTTTAAGCTGTGAATCACAGTTTTTATGTGTCTGAATAAGTCTTACCTACCAATTTAGAGATTGGAAAAAATATGTATACATTTGTTCATAGTTTTAATACTCAGAAGATTTAGTTTCTCTATTAAAGACCAACAACTGTATTTTAAATTATAAATTTAACCTTTCATTGTGCTTTATTATTGGAGATATTTAGCTTCTACTTTTATGCCTGCTGGAACAGTTAGCTCTGTGAATAAATCTTTTCATTCCCTACCATGGCTGCCTTTATTATTTATTTTTTAGGTGTTTTTAAAGGTTTATTTATTTATTTGAGGGGGTGGGCAGAGGGGCAGAGGGGTAGAGGGAGAGAATCTCAAGCAGACTTCCCGCTGAGTACAGAACCCGACTTGGGGCTCGATTCCAGGGCCCTGAGGTCACGACGTGAGCTCAAACCAAGAGTCAGATGCTTGACCGACTGAGCCACCCAGGCGTCCTATGGCTGCCTTTATTAAGATGTGCCCCCCTCCAGGCCAGCGGTTCTCAGTGTGTGGTCGGTCTGAGGAGAACTGGAATCCTAGAGACCCTTTCCAGCTACAGATATGCATGAACCCAGATTGTCTTCATAAACTTGACCCAAAACATCATTCTGCAGTAGATTGAATGCAGATATGAGAGTGCAGCTGTCTTCTATTAAGCCAGATAGCAAAGAGATTTACAAAACCCTAAAATAATACCATTCTCCTCAAACTTTGTTTCAGAAATGTATTTTTCATAAAGCTGTGTTATGTAAATTAACATACAATAGGTTCGTTATTCTTTTTTTATACAAAGATTTTATTCACTTATTTGCCAGAGAGAGAGAAAGAGAGCACAAGCAGGGGGAGTAGCAGGCAGAGGGAGAAGCAGGCTCCCTGCTGAGCAATGATCCCAGTGTGGGACTCCATCCCTGGACCCTGGGATCATGACCCGAGCTGAAGGCAGATGCTTAACCAACTGAGCCACCCAGGTGTCCCTGTTATTATTCTTTTACAATGAATTGAGAAGCAAATGTTTTCAAGTTGTCATAACATTAATTTCTTTTTTTTTAAAGGATTTTATTTATTTATTTTACAGAGATCACAAGTAGGCAGAGAGGCAGGCAGAGAGAGAGAGAGGAGGAAGCAGGCTCCCTGCTGAGCAGAGAGCCCGATGCAGGGCTCCATCCCAGGACCCTGAGATCATGACCTGAGCCGAAGGCAGAGGCTTAACCACTGAGCCACCCAGGTGCCCCCATAACGTTAATTTCTAATACGGTAAGTGTTGAGAGATGTAACTTACGTCATCAGACATGCCTGGCGCTTTTAGTATTTTCAAGAGCGCAAAAGTGTCCTGAAACCAAAAAATCTTGAAAACCTTTCTGGGAACTTTTTGCTCCAGTGGAAACATAAGCCACTTGGCCGGTGTTTTTCATATAGGATGGAAAGAAATCAAAATCGTAAAGTGGAGTTTTGCTCTGGCCTGAGCTTCGTCCCGGTGTAGTTAGTTCCGAGCTGACCCAGGCCGGTTGTTCTCAACTTGGAGGACAAGTCAGAATCAGCCGGGGGGCTCCTTCCAGGATTGAGCTCCCCACTCACTAGATTTGGGTGGGTCTGAGGGTCTGCCTGTTTAAGAAGGTCCCGCTGCAACCGTGGATGCAGGGCCCACGCTGTGAGCCCCACGAATCTGGGTGTCCGCTTCCAGGACTAGTCCCCTACCTGGTCTGCCAACTCCATTAAGTAAACGAACTTTTGTCTGAAACGTTAGAAACACACATGTAGCGGACGGACGTTTTAGGAAGCATCTAAATCGGGGCGCCTGGGTGGCTTAGTCGGTTAAGCGACTGCCTTTGGCTCAGGTCATGATCCTAAAGTCCTGGAATCGAGCCCCGCATCGGGCTCCCTGCTCAGCAGGGAGTCTGCTTCTCCCTCTGACCCTTTCTCTACTCATGCTCTCTCTCTCCCAAGTAAATAAATAAAATCTTTAAAAAAAAAAAAAAAAAGGAAGCGTCTAAATCACTTGTAGTTCCCTGGCAGTGGGGGTGATACAAGGAATGGGAAGTGAATGGGGTGTTTCCGTCCCTTCAGACGGATCAAAGCTGTCTGGGTGAGACGTCAGGCGTCAGTCACGCAATCAACTCACACTCATGTCCCACAAGAATGTTCTGGGAGATTCGGGTCTCTGTCACATTCTTTTCGTTTCGATTTTACACCAGTACTGATTAGTTACTGAAAAACAAAAGCATACCGTACTGTGTTAAATAGTGCTCCCCACCTCCAAATTTATGACCTTCCCAGAACTTCAGAATGTGACCCTACTTGCAAACAGGGTCTGCAGATGCGACTGATCTAATCAAGATGAGGTCATCCTGGAGGAGGGCAGGCCCTTATAGAAAGAGGAGAAACTCCAAGACAGACACACACAAAGAGGAGAATGTCACGTGCAGACAGACACGGGGGCGCCTGGGGGGCTCAGTGGGTTAAGCAACGGCCTTTGGCTCAGGTCATGATCCTGGAGTCCTGGGATCGAGTCCCACATTGGGGGGGGGGGGGGTTCCTGCTCAGCAGGGGGTCTGCATTTCCCTCTGACCTGTCCCCTGTCATGCTCTCTCTCTCTCTCTCTCAAATAAATAAATATATAATATAAAAAAAAAAAAAAGACGCAGAGGGAGGATGGACATGTGATGACAGAACACAGACTGGAGAGGTGCCCTCACCAGGCTCCTCCCAGCTTCTGCCCTTTGGGCTCCTTGTCAATGCTGCCCAGTAACCCTGCTCACCACCAAGTGCTCGCACAGCCCCAAGGGCAGGACAGTTAATGTCTCTTGGGACAAACCTCTGAATAATGGAACACTGGACTCAGTGAATAAATTTTTCCCTCTTTCTGCCAGGGAGAGATTTTCCTGAAATGTGGATTATATAGCTTTTAAGAGCATGTTCTATGAGTTTGAACAATCCATCACACTTCATGGTCAATGTGAGAAGACACGTTGACACAGGTTGCCCTCCTTCCGTCCCTTCTTCTGTCCCTCACTCCTGGGACTGCTTTCCCTACTATAAAGCCAGAACACATAAGCCTTTGGTTTACGCTCTACTTTCTGGGGAACCCAGGGTAAAGCAGGCCTTAAACAGCCCTGTTGACATTTCAATAACACAATAATAAAAAATAAAGAAATAAAGTAGTAACACAAACATGGTAAGAAAATTTAAGTTCTTCATAGATGTTTTTTAAAAAAGGTAGCCACAGTTTGCTTATCCTTTCTGAAAGGATATATATATACACATATATGTACATGTGTGTGTATATATATATATATATGTCAACGGATACGGGAGATATACATATATATATAAAATGTTGACTTTTAAATGTATTATATGTGATATTATATATATATGCATACAATGGCAGCACCTCAGAGCTACCCCTTTTTTCTTTTTGCAAAGCATTCTAATGTACATCACACCATATTGTATTTAGTGGGCCTCCCGACTGATGGACATTTGGGCTGCTTTCAATATTTTGCCATTACAAACAATACCGCAGTCACTGTCCTTGTAAACGCTTCTTGGTGCACTCTGGCAAGTAGAGAACGTTGCTGACTCACAGGAGTAGAGTGTCTGGGCCAAGTCCAACCAGAAGCCCGCGGGCAGGTGAGCTTGCATATGCAGTCCAGACAAGACAGCCTCTTGGGACCCTGAGCAGTTGGGAAGGATAGAACTTGGACCTGGAGAGGCAACTAGAAACACCCAGTATTCTTAGGAGCACACCTGGCTGCAAGCTACAGAGAACCAGACCAACATGTCTTAGACAGACAGAAGTCTGTTCTTCCCACGCAGCGAAAGACTCTGGGGGTGAGCAGTCTCGACCTGGTGCAGGTTGTCCAAATTCCAAACGGCCTCTACCTCCCGCCCTGCTGCCCCCCAGCAGAGGGCTTTTGTCTTCAGGACTGTCAAGGGGCTGCTGGACCTCAAGCAGAGAAAGCGTGAAGGGTAGCAACAGGGGGCAAAGGGTACAGGCGCAGGCAAGCATTACTCTCTTCTCAGTTCAGATAGAAACCTGTTGAGCCCATCTTTCTGCGACACCGTCCAGAAATGTCCCTCTCACCCAAAAACTTGGAAAGGTCAACGCATCGTCCAACCCCTCGGTATAGATGACTTGTTAAAAAATGTGTCTCTCCAGCTGGAAATCTCATTTGTAATACTTGACCAATTTTCTAAAAAAATCAACTCTATTCTGTCGACATAGGCTTCTGAAGCTCGGACTCTTCACGGGAAGGAGTGGGTAGCAGGGCAGTGGAGTGCTTCGGTTCATTGCAAGGATGATTGGTGGTGACAATGACGTCTCCCTGCAGATGCTGGTCTCCTCTGGCGCTCTGGTCATTAGCTCTCGCACATAAAACCGTAGCACAATCTTCACGCCAATGTAGTCTGAACAAATGTTGTCCAGTTCACTGGTGGCCACCGTGGCTGACCCATCAAAGGTAGGAGGCACTGGCTTTGCAGCGATGGAGAATCCAATTGCCTTTTCACTCTTCCCCAGAGGTTCTGATGGGGATGTAGTTCAGCTCAGTGGGGGAAGTCATGTGGGGGGCACACGGCTGGCCTCTTCAAAAGCAGGCTCGGAAGGCAGGAGAGTACATGCACTGAGGTCAAGTGAGTCCCTTCTAAATAGCTTTCCCAGAGACTTTCCCTGACTGTCCTCAGGTAGAACATTTCCATAATGGCATGGCCAACCTAGCTGCAGGGGATTCTAAAGACCCAAGCCTTTCTGCTTTCTCACCTCCGCTGGAGAGGAAGGCAATGGGATGGGGGCTTTGAATGACACCAAAGTACCAAATCACAGAGTCTGCTACAATTAAAAAAACAAAGTGATGTGAGTCCCTAAAGAATAAACACTAATAGCATTTTCTTATGATTCCTTCCAGGGAAAAAAACCCAAACAACTCTAAGAGATATATTATTACATATGAATTTCTATGTTTTAAAACTGTTATATGAAAGAGATCATGTTTCCATGTGGAATATCATGCAGCCATCAAAAAGAATGAAATCTCACCATTTGCAACAACATGGATGGAATTAGAAGGTGCTGTGCTAAGCAAAATAAATCAATCACGGAAAGACAGTTATATGATTTCACTTATGTGGAATTCAAGAAGCAAAACAGATGAACATAGGGGAAGGGGAGGAAAAAAATAGAATAAGATAAAAACAGAGAAGGAGGCAAAGCATGAGAGACTCTTAACTCTAGGAAACAAACAGGGTTGCTGGAGGGAGGTGGGTGGGGGGGTGGGGCAACTGGGCATTCAGGAGAGCACTTGATGGAATGAGCCCTGATTATACAACTTTTGAGTCACTAAACTCTACCTCCAAAATGAAAAAATATATATATGAAAGGCGTAAACAAAAACAAAACACATCATGCTAAGCATAGAGTTTTGTATTTTGTGCTATTCATTTAATAATATATTCAAGCATTTCCAAATTAGCATATACAGATCACTGTATTGTATAGCAGAACCATACATACGTTGTTACCTAACTGGGGCCATATTGGTGGATACTTGCCAGTGTCCAGGGTTTTACTGTTACAGTGAATATCCTGGTGGAATTTTTCTTTTAAAATTTCATTTATTTATTTGACAGAGAGAGTGCACACAAGCAGGGGGAGGGGCAAAGGGAGAGGGACAAGCATGGAGCCAACGTGGAGCTCAATTCCAAAACTCCAGGGTCGAGACTTGAGCCCATGGCAGACGCCTCACCGACTGAGTCCCCCAGGCACCCCCATCCCATTGGAATTCTGATGAGTGCTTCGTAACTGATCTTCAGTGAGGTCATAAGGAGCTGTCGTGCCCCCCATGGCCCATGAGCACCTGTCGCTCCCATTTTAACCACATTATGAAGTGAGTATACACACGGAACGTCGGTACCTCTTCAATAACGGTTGGCGCGGGGCGCCGGGGTGTCTCAGTGGGTTAAAGCCTCTGCCTTCAGCTCAGGTCATGATCCCAAGGTCCTGGGATGGAGCCCCACATTGGGCTCTGCGGGGAGCCTGCTTCCTCCTCTCTCTCTGCCGCCTCTCTGCCTACTTGTGATCTCTGTCTGTCAAATAAATAAATAAAATCTTAAAAAAAAATGGTTGGCGTTAGGCGGTTTCTAACTACTGTGCTGTCAGCACCTGTATCCACTGGCATTTAAATGATTAGAGAAACGTCTACTTCCATCCCAAACGTCTTCTGAGCTCCTGAAGAGTCAACTACCTACTTGAAGGCCAGGAGTAAACTAGACGTAACAACTCAGCAGGGCGGGAACAGTAATGGGATTTGGAACTGCGACTCGAGAAACTGTGAGCTGCAGTGACCCCAGGGGCGTCCATGTGACGACTCCACAATGTCGCGGACACCCTGGATGCTGCCGTCATTCCTCGGTGTCCTTGCCAGGCTCGCCCAGGCACCAGTTCCCACATCCTCCCCTGGAGGAAGGGAGCGGATCACGGCTCTTTGTGTCTCTTTCGCACGAAGAGGAACTTTCCCCAGAGACGCTTCCAGCAGACTGACCGCGCCCAGGATCAGGTCACGCGACTGTCCTCAATCCAGTCAGAGCCGGAATGTAAGGGTCCTGGTCCGCTGAGGTTAATTAGTAGGTGGCTTTTAGGAGGCGGTTGGGGCCGGAGCTTAGTGGAGCCGCAGCCGGAAGAAAAGACTGGAGGCCCGCGCCCAGGGAAGCTGCGGGAGCGGAAACAAGGACGGCTGCTGGCAGGGAAACACGCACGCGGGGTCTTCTGCAGTCCCACATCCAACGCAATTCCTATGCTTTAGGGAATTTTAATGTCTCCTGAGATGTGTGCTTCTTCTCGTCTTCACAACAGCCTGTCCCGGTTGTCTTCTGAAATGCAACAAACCGCCTCGGCACCAGACAGCGATTTCCTCTTACTGCTTGTGCTGTGTCCCCTCCAAATTCATATGTGCAACCCCCGGTACCTGAGAGTGTGACCTGGTTTGGAAATAAGGTCTTAACAGATGCCAGCAAGTTCAACTGAGGGCATTAGGGTGAGAGCCTCCGTCCAGTATGACTGGCGTCCTATTAAAAAGGGGAAATTTGGACACAGAGACATGCGTGGAAGGAAGGGGATACGACGAACGGAGAAGACAGCTGTGTACTAGCCAAAGAGAAAAGCCTGGGACAGACTCGCCTTCGTGGCCCTCAGAAGGAGCCAATGCTGCTGACATCTTATTTTTGGACTCCTAGTCCCCAGAACAGTAAAAAAAATAATTTCTGTTGTATAAGCTCCCCAGCTTGTTAGCTGGTGATGGCAGTCCTTGGACACTCATGAAATTATTACTTCTCATGGCCCCTGGGTAGCCTGGGCTCGGGAGGGGAGCTCTTGCTTGGTGCTGTCCTGCAGCTGTAGGCACATCGCGGCGTGGGCTACGGTTATCTGAGGGCGTGGCTGGGTTGGTCCAAGATGGCACACTCGGTGGCTGTGGGGGGAAGCTGTTGGTTCCAGTCCCTAACGTGCCTCTCCACGGGACTTGGCCTTCTCCCAGTGTGGCGGCTGAGTTCCAAGAACGAGTATTCCAAAAGGCAGGAAGTAGAAGTCGCTAGGCCAGAGTTTTTACCCATAAACTGACACAACGTCCCTCTTACCAATCCCACTGGCCACCTCGGTTCAAGGGGATGGAAACAAGTGAACAGTGTGGAAGAGCAGAGCAGATGCTGTACTTATCGTGGTGAGGACTGTGCAAGGGATAGAATTGTCCAGGCACTACGCTGTACCCCTGAAATTAATGTAACATTGTATATCAGTCATACTTCAAGTAAAACAAGACCAAAGCAGAACATACAGGATGGAAGAGACTACTGAGCTCATCTTTGGAAAATATCTGTACCCTCAAGTCCCAGCCACCAGCCCTTCCTTTGCCAGCTAGGAGCCCGCCCCATTTAGTCTTCCAATCTCTTCTCTGAACTGCAGTCAGAATGTCTCTTCTAAATGCAAATGCGACCATTTCCCCTCTACTTTAAACAGTTTGGTGGCTCCCCATTGTGTTTAGGATTAAAAATAAAACTTTTAACATAGACTTTGTGCTGCTCAGGGACCTGGTGGGAAAAACACAGTGCACTCGAAGTGAGCAATTCGAGGCAAGTTTAAGGAATGTGCTATTTAGAAAGTTATCAGCAGGATTTAGTCATATTATCCTTCAATTGTACTGCATGTTATATATTACAGACATCTTCATCTTCAAGCATTATCTCTTCTAAGTATCGCGACAACTCAGCGATCTACTCAGGAATTTTTATTCCAGTTTTCCGGAGGCTTAGAGATTTTAGTGTCGGACTTGTCTAAGATCATCTGGCTAGTAAACAACGAAATCAGGAATTAAAACTAAGCTTGTAGGGCCCCCCACCACAATTTGGAAAGCTTTTAAACATGCTCCTGTATTTTTTGGCTTCCCTTCCAAATATTCTTCTATCCCCCTTTTGAGCATGACAAGAAGGGAACTGGATAACGGAGACCAGTGGCAAAACAAAGCACGTTTTCCAAACCTTTGCCTCACCCCCGTCTGACTACTAACCTCTCATCATTACTCAAGGCTACGGAGCAAAGGCCCTTGGGTGGCCATTTGTCGCTGCGATAGTTTCATGTTTATTTGAGTGTTTATTGTGGGGTTGATACCATTCAGAACACTGGCTGACAAACTAGGCTTCTGTCTTATCGAAGTGTTTACAGCAGCAGGGGGAAACTCCAAGCATCAGTTAATCTTAAAATTTCTTGTTGGTTTTTCTTGTCATTACACAAGAATTTGGGTCTGTCTAAAGTTTGGGGGCATCGTAATATTTCAAATAAAATAATGAACTCATACAGGAGGACTTGGAGTACTGCTGAATTTCCCCATATTTACCCCTGGGCTCAATATTCCTGCCTTCCCCCCACACCTGTGCTGGGGGAGCTAGTGCTTCTCATACCAGTGCAAGGTACCACTCTGTTGTTCTCACATGAAAATCACTTACTTTCAGGTATCCCTGAGGCTGAAAAAGATAATTAAGAATTTTTTTTAAGAGGAGGAAATCTCCAACTTCTCTCTATTTTCCACTGGGCTACTGCTCTCATATAAAAATAAGAATTCCATAGATAGGAATTAGATAGATAGGACCAGACCTTAGTTTTTTTTTTTTTTTTTTTAAAGGATCACTATGTGGAGGTTTCCTTACCTTTTATCAAATATACATTCTTTGCTGAAATATCTTTTCAGTTTTTAGAAAGCTGATGGGTAGTATTGTCGACCTGGGAGAGTAAAAAAAAGGTTTTCCCAAGTTCTAGGTCATGAACCACCCCTCTACCGCAGGAACAGGGAAGAAAGAGGAGTGTAAAGACTTTCCATTTTTACTTTGCACCTTGAAAACTGCCTTAACTTTTATGCAATAAGCATGTCTTCCTTTCTTATTAAGATTTTTTAGTTAAAAATGAAAATTTTCCTCATTGTTCAGTACCTGGGAAAAATAACCTGAACTTCAAAGCATTAGCTATTATACTATGTTGTTATGGTAGAGACTTTTTTGACATAAAAACTATTGCAATCTGATATTCCACAATCAAGAATCAGAGCATAAAGCACGAGCAGACTCTAAATGAAGCAGAAACTCCTTCTTGGAGTCAGTTAATGCTTTGTAGAAAACCTCAGTATTATCTCAAAAACTTCAGAAAAAGTATGTGAAAAAGGTAAACACCTGCTGGTGATAAAAAATTACTAGAAAATTAGGAGTAGAAAGACCTTCCTTAACCTGGTACCAGAAATTGTAGGTGGTCAGGAAATTGCAGATGAAATCCTTTAAGAAAGGGAATATAACAACGGCGTAAGCTGTCCATCATCCCCACAGCACCAGAGCCCTGGCCGATGTGATGAGAGAAGGTAGGCAGAAGGGTGGTAAGAATGGGCAGAGGAGGATCAAAAAGGATAGAACCAGATCTATTCAAAAGCCAACAAAATCAACAAGCTATTGGAGATTCAGCAAAACGCCACGTTCAAGATCGACTTACGGGAAGTGTTAGTGTTTGTGTCAGTCTAGGTGCTACCAGAAGACAGAAACTGCATTGTGACTTCAGCAGAGAGAGTTTGAGGTGAGGGATTACTAAACTATCACAGGAGAGTAAACTGGAAAAACAGAATGAGAGCTCACTGCTGGTGAGTGAGTGCACAGGTGGGCACGGAGGAAGAGGGCATGCATGGGGAACCAGGGTGCCACCATTAGCACGAAGCCTGGAGTGCCTGGTGTCATGTCAGGAGGGCTCTGGGAAGCACTGTCCGGGATGAGGCCCACTGAGGCTGGTGGACAGGTGTCCAGAGGGGGTGTGGTGTGCAGACGGCCTGCTCTAAGAGCTGTTGGAACCGGGGACTGGAGAATTCCGAGGTCTCCCTAAGCTGAGAAGATTAAGTTAGAAGTCCAGCGAGGTTCAACACGGAGCACTAAAGAGATTACTGTACAGTGTGAGACCTCCAGGGATCTGTGGGGAGTCTCCTCCAGCTGACCAGACCCCTACCATGGCCAGGGGAAGCGCCATCTGAAAGGAGTGGGCAGAAGAATCCAAGCTCACACAGGAAGAGTTGTTATTGCCAACAGTGAGAAAAACATCATAACATAAAGGGCATCAGAGAACCAAGAGATCGTCTCAGTGAAGGAGAAAGCAGCCCAAGGTACAGGCTGCTCTGGTCTATTTGATAGACTCAGAAGGATCAGACTGTTCACAAGTAACCTACCCGTGTTCCAGAACAGAGCTCAAGAATGAATAAACACACACACACACACACACATAGTTATTATTTTTTAAGGGAGGTGGGGACAGGCAGAGAGAGAGGGAGAGAGGGAATCTTAAGCAAACTCCACGTGCAGTGCGGAGCACAGTGCAGCCCAGCTCGATCTCACAACCCTAAGATCATGACCTGAGCCAAAATCAAGAGTCAGATGCCTAACCAACTGAGCCACCCAGGTGCCCCAAGAATATTTAAAAGTATTTTTTTTTAATTAAGTATGTTCCATGCCCAATGTGGGGCTTAAACTCATGACCCTGAGATCAAGAGTCACATGCTCTACTGAAAGAGCCAGCCAGATGCCTCGTGAATATTTTTAAAAATATAAAAATATGGGGTACCTGGGTGGCACAGTCAGTTAGGCATCTACTTTCAGCTCAGGTCATGATTCCAGAGTCCTGGAATCAAGCCCCACGTTGGGCTCCCTGCTCAGTGGAGAGTCTGCCTCTCCCTCTGCCTCTTCCCTCTGGTTGTGCTCTCTCTCTCTCAAATAAATAAATAAAATCTTAAAAAAAAATACACACACACATACACACACACACACACACACACACACACACACACACACACACACACATATATATTTATGTGTCCAGCACCAAGAAGGTAAAATCCACAATATTTAGCATGCAATAAAGAATTGCTAGGCATGTAAATAATAGGATAAAATGGCCAACAGGGTAATCACACCACTAATGACGACACAGATGTGCGAGAAGCACATTCAGTTACTATAACAGTATTCTACATGTTCAAGGAGGTTGAAAAAAAAAAAAGCGTGTTAAGGAGAGACGTGAAAGGAATAAAAAGGCTCCAGTCACACGTCAAGTGAAGAAAAACCACAATGTCTGAGAAGAAACACATGCTGGATGCGTAAATAAAGTAGATGCTACAGAAGAAAAGATGAGTGGACTTGAAGACATAGCAGTGGAAACTCCAAAATGAAGCAAGAGGGAAAGAAGCCTCAAAGAACTGGACAGAACATCAGTAAGTGGGACAGCTGCAAGTTGGAATTGGAATGGGAGTCCCTCGAGGGGAGGTGAGAGAGGAGAGGACAAATATATTTGAAGAAATTGTGGCCACATTTCTCTTAATTGGATGAAAACTGGAAACCCAGAGACCCACGAAGCTCAGTGAAGCCCGAGCAAAACAATAAATGGGCATTATAATAAAAATACATAAGACTAGTGTCAGAGACATCTTATAAGCTGTGAAAGACAATGATACTGTTCGTCCAAGGGCGCAAACATGATGCTGACTTCTTGTCAAGTGTTGTTATATGAGACAATGGGTTGTGAGCACCACTGTTTTTTAGCTAAATTTTCTATTTCTAAGAACAGAAAGTTTCCTAGCTGGAGAGCAGTAGTCTATGTATCTCTGGCATAGAATCTGGTAAGTGATGGAGGACACCTATTCTATTCTATTTCTGTGTCCCTATCGCACAGGAGGACAGAAATGATACATTTTTTGTCAATCATTTCGCAGAAATTCTTGCTAATGGAAAATAATAAATTGGGCAGTGATTCAAGGGTGATAGAAATTAATATGCAGAGGGAGGATGACCGTTAGTGCTTTGTGACTGTTTTTGCACCGTGGCCAGTATTTTACAGATATAATCTGCATGAGTTCTCCTCCAGTAGCTGTGCCTCTACTCTAGCAACAGAATCCCTGACTTTTTGCTAACCACGTGGACACGACACTAGAGAGCTCCAATCCTCTATAGCTAGTGTGTGCAACTTCTGGAAACTGGCCTTTTTGCCTTTCTCCTTTCTCCAACATGCAGATGAGAAAGCAGGAGCGGAAGCAGGTGGCTTGGGCCTTTGAGGCCGGCATGGTAGCGCTCGGGAGCGATCCTGGTAAAAAGAGTCCGTGCCCCAAACACTGCGGAGCACTGCACCTGCGCGAGGCCACTGACCTGAGACTTTTCCTGAACTTTCACCTCCTCCAGCCACAGTTTGGGGCACTTGCTCATGGCAGCGGAATCCAACTCTCACTACTACAAGTAAATGTCTTCATCTCTACTTTTCCGGAGACATCAAGCAAGTCCGCGATGTGTGGCAAAGCTTGGGTTTGAGCCAAGTCTGTCTTTTTCTAAAACTCTTGTTATTTTCAGCAAATTATGCCTCTTACCATCAGTGTTTAGAAAAACGGCAGCTATACAATTAAAGGATTTGCAAAGTATCCTAAAGCAAAATATCCATAGCCACTAAGAGCTTTAACTAAAGCTCTCAGATAAATAAATATTTAAGAACATCTAAAGACTTAGGGCTTTTAAAAGGAATATTTATATTGGAATAGGACATAAACTGAATTTTTTTTAAATCAGAAAATGCAGAAGAAAGCACTCCCGATATTTTAATTTCTGGAGTGTTTTTGTCCTCCTATTTTGCCCAACTGTCCCCACTCACGCACACAGGTTAGTGATGAGAATCGGTTCGACAGTGGAAGTCAAAACTCTTACCCCAACAGCATGATCTGCATTTATCCCCTCTCATGGGAACCCCGAAGCTCGGTGACAGTCAAGGCCAAGGAGCACAGCGTGCAAATCAGCTTCACGGTGTGCACCAGCTCTGAGCCCAGACAGAGCACTGGGCTGGGGGGATGCCAGAGGCTGGCCCAGGGAGTGCTGTGATGATGAGTGGTGTCTACAGAAATGGACTTGTGTGCACTCCTGTTGGCCTTTCCTGCAGCTTGGTATTTGCTAGTTGGAAATTGAAACTTTTACCATTATTTCTCAACCCACAAGATTCCGATCAATCCCACCTGAAGCTGCTTCTTTTACTTCTCAAAGGGATCCGAACAAGCCACCCCAAAATACGCCCCTTTGGCAGACTGTTCTGCATGGAAGGCCTTGAGAGTTCACAGACACAGGAAGGGCTCCCTGACTCCCCTTTTCGACTGAAGAAGAGGTCTTGAAATTTCCTCCCGGGAAGAAGTGCCCTCCCTGCTCCAGAAAGAACAGAGCAGTCTTATGGCCAGAGACTGAAATGGACCCGGACCAACAAAGCTTCTTTTTTTTTTTTTTTTTTTTAAGATTTTATTTATTTATTTGACAGACAGAGATCACAAGTAGGCAGAGAGGCAGGCAGAGAGAGAGGGAGAAGCAGGCTCATCACAGAGCAGAGAGCCCAATGTGGGGCTTAATCCCAGGACCCTAAGATCATGACCCGAGCTGAAGGCAGAGGCTTTAACCCCCTGAGCCACCCAGGCGCCCACCAACAAAGCTTCTAAAATCATCCCAATCTTAGGCGCCTGAGTGGCTCGGTTGTTAAGCATCTACCTTTGGCTCCGGTCATGATCTCAGGGTCCTGGGACTGAGTCCTGCATCTGGCTCCCTGCTCACTGGGCAGTCCACTTCTCCCTCCTACTCTCCCTCTGTGCTCTTGTTTTTTCTCTCAAACAAACAAATAAAATCTTTAAAAAAAAAAGTATATAAACTTTGAGGCTTAATGGCTTCTTCAGATCTGAATCTCCCTTCTGAAGACGCCCGTGTACACACAAACATGTAACATAAACGTGCAGACTTTTCTCCTGTTAATCTGCTTAAGTCAGCTTAATTCTTGGGGCAGCCACAGATCCTAAGAGAGGATAAGGAAGTTTTTTCTCCCCTATATTTTAACAACATTAGATATTGGTGGAACATTTATTTTATCTAGGTAGAAATTCCATTATCTTAAAGCCGGGTTTCATGTATAAGAATGAAATCCTAGGGCGGGCTGCCTGGGTGGCTCAGTGGGTTAAGCCTCTGCCTTCAGCTCAGGTCATGAACTCGGGGTCCTGGGATCGAGTCCCACATTAGGCTCTCTGCTAGGCAGGGAGCCTGCTTCCTCCTCTCTCTCTCTCTACTTGTGATCTCTCTCTGTCAAATAAATAAAATCTTAAAAAAAAAAAAAAAGAATGAAATCCTAGGGCATCCCAGGGGCTTGAGCTCTGGGGTGTTTATCCTCTGGTCCAGCACTCAGACCTGCTCCGAGACACAAAAAAGGGGCCCTCCAGCTTCACGGAGGGTCCAGGGCAATATCCTGCCTTTTAGGACAGACTTTGTAAACTACACAATTTACAAATTTACTTGCTACTGTACATCAGAAGAGAAGGTCTTAGCAGGAGGCAAGTCACCCTTTGTCTTCCTGAAACCTTACCACAAACACACAGCACGCTCTCATTTTGGTTTTGGGCCATTGGTCAGGATATTCCTTCTATGTGCAAATGCCTTCTTTCCCAGTTATCGGCCTCAAGGTTGTCCACTGGAAAGCCTTCCAGATTACTCTAGTTTAAACCAATAGCTCTCCGAGAGGAAAGAGCGGCCACAGCTCCTGGGACCGGAATTCTTCAGGCCCCAACCCCAACCCCAGCACACACTGCTGGTGGGCCCACTAGTTGGTTTGGGGTCTCTGGGTGCTTCTGCCGCACACCCAGTCAGCTGGTGTCAGCTCCGGGGCCACACCGATGTGTCCTGCCTCTGGACAGGGGCGGGGGTGGGGGGGGGGGAACGGGTCACAGCACCTCACCGGGATCCAAGCTTCCTTTCAAATGGTTCATGAGTGGGAGCCCCTTTGGGGGCAGGCGGTCTGCCCTCCCCCCTTACATACTGAATACGGACTGAGTGCCTGGCTGCGTGACCAGAAGGGTCGTTGAACCCTTTAGAATGATGATCAAAGTCACCTCCACTATGGATTTTGCCTTTGGTCACTGTGGGTGTCCGCTGGAAGCTGGAGAGAGCCTTATAAGGTCCCGGAGGACCCGAAACAGGTATGGCCTTTAACCTTTACAAGCTAAGATGCAAAAAGGCCTGTCAGTCGTACGACTCCATGAGGCACATGTGTGTTACACACGCATTACGGTCGCTAACTTGTGTTGTGCTCCTCTTACGGGCCCGGGTCCTCTCCACCGACTGCTTCCAGAATCTGCAGCCCCCGACGCTGGACAGAAGCGCAGGGAAGGGCCTGAAACAGTAAATATTCTCCTTCCTTCTGTGGTCTCTCTCTGGACTCCTCCCGGTGTTTGTATGTCTATTTAATGTCACTCTCCCTGGGGCACAGGGACACCCCCGGGGGAGCTAGACCCGACCAGGTGCCCCCAGTCGGTGCTCACACTCCTGCCTTCCTGGACCCCCCACCCCCACCCCGCCACCAAACTGAAGCACCTCGCGCTGGCGGGGGCAGGGGAAGCCCACCACCCCATCTGACAAGACCTGTGGCTGCCACGGCTTCGCTCCCTCTGCACCGGACAAGCTGGGTGCCTAGTTTGGGGCCAGCTCTGCCAGCTCAGGGGGGCGCACACTGCCAGGCCCCCATCCGAGAGGCTGAGATGCGGGGTGCACAGGCCGCCAGACCCTGGGGGCATGCACACCCTGCCCAGCGGGGAACCAAGTGGGGGCAGGGCAGCCAGGTGGGGTGGGGTGGGGACCCCAATGCCTGGAACCTGCTCTGGGGGAGGCAGGAGGTGGGTTCACTCCCGAGTGCAGCCTCTGAGCCTGGCGCACGTTCCCTCTAGTGTCCCTTGGGACTTGATTTACAAAACAGAAATTCAAAATGTAAAATTAAGAACTGCAAGGCCTTGGCTCCAGAGCGTCCAGTCCCAGGGTGGGACCCTTTGGGACCCAGGGCCGGGTCACTGCCCCTGCCGCATGTCCAGTCAGCCAGACTTTCGTAGGATTTACTTCTTTAAGTCTCCCAACAGCCCTATAAAACTAGGTATTACTCCCGGCTCCGTTTTACAGATGGGGAAGTTGGGGCATAGAGGGAGGAGGTAGCCTGCCCGACACTGCTCAGCCGTTTGAGCAGGTGACGTGGGGTTCTAAGGCGGGGGGTCTGACCCAGAGCCTGCATTCTTGACACCGTCCATGTGACTGCTCGGAGCAGAGTCCGTGTGCAACAAATGTGAAGTCAGAGCCGGCAGGAAGCATTTGGGGTTCCTCCAAGTCCCGCAGCCATGAGTGCCCTGTCCTCCCTGCCGGTTCCCCGGGGTTCTTTCTCCCCCTACCTAAAACTGTTTCGTGAGTCTTCTCCCAGAGGAGAAGTAGGAACATGAATACAATGTAGGGTCTCTGTTCAGGTCGCTGAGTGCCCGTGACATGCCTGTGAATGGGAAGGGGTAAGGCTGGTTCGAAGCTCGTGGCTCTGCCTCCAGCCTTCCCTGACTCGCTCAGGAAGTACACCGGGCGCCTCTTGTGGGTCTTACGGCCTGGCACAAAATGAAGATCCAGGTCAGTTGTGCTGGGAAAGGACTTCATGACCAGGTGCCAGTGGGGCTCTGGGAATCTTCTAGAATCTTCTAGAACTCCACAGTTCTTTTCAGTGCCCAACTTCCTAGGTGGCTTCTAGTCTATTTTACTGAAAGCAGGTAGGATCCTGGGAAACGCAGTCTCAAAAGAATGACTGACTCCCTGTATCCATCTGTATTTCCACCATCACCGTAGTTCTCAGGGAGCAGCAATTAGAAAGTCTCAAGAATTTAGACAAAAGCAGCGGTAGCCTGGCCAGTGTTTGGTCTTCCGTTCTCTGGAATGTATTTTTTAAAAGGCTCTCATTGTAGTGTCTGATGATCTCCCTGATGCAAACACCACACTGTGATTTCAGGCTACCAGTGTGACATCCCCCCGCTTGCAAAATACCTGGGCTTTTCACCATCTACTCTCGTGGGCTCGTCCAGCTCCGGCCGCTTGTGGACACAGCCTTTCGTTCAAGTATCCTAAAGTCTTTATGCGAGTGTTGTAATTGTCACGATGACTGGGGACAGGAAAAAGAGCCACAGTATAGTATAACTATTCTACAGTTGAACAAAGATTCCAAACTTGAATATTTTGTTTGTTCCAGGCCCCAAGCAAAGACCTGGACTTTATTTTTATTTATTTATTTTAAAAGATTTTATTATTTGAGAGAGAGAGAGAGGTGACAAGTAGGCAGAGAGGCAGGCAGAGAGGTAGAAGCAGGTTCCCCGTGGAGCAGAGAGCCCGATGCGGGGCTCGATCCCAGGACCCCCAGATCATGACCTGAGCCGGAGGCAGAGGCTTAACCCACTGAGCCACCCAGGTGCCCTATTTTTTAAAGACTTTATTTATTTTTGAAAGAGAAAGAGCGGAGTTGGAGGGAGGAGGAGAGGAGAAACGGACTCCCCGTTGAGCAAGGACCTCCCTCTTACACCCCCCCCCCCCCGCCCCGACCTGATGTGGGACTCAATTCCAGGACCCTGGGATCATGACCTGGGCGGAAGGCAGATGCTCAACCGACCGAGCCAGACTCAGCTGGTTTTGCCCCCAAGACTTAGACTTCAGACAAGAATGACATTGAAAGTTTCTCGCCGCCCTCCTGCTAGATGGGCGTGGCTTGGATTTGGCTGAGGTTTGCCTCCCCCCACCCCAGGGCCACAATCTTTTTAGGAAGGAAGGAGTTTGAGAACAAGATGCGGCTGTGATTGGAAGCCTACCGGGCGATTTGAGCGGCGCTGAGAATTCCGGGAACAGAGGCAGCTCGCAGGGACCTCCGGGCGTGCTCAGGGGAAGTAACTGGGAGGGGTGGTGAAAAGAACCAAGAGACTGAAATGATTTAATTTGGTCACAGGAAAAGCATAAAAATGAAAGAACTTATCTGTTTCTCCTTTGTACCTGTCTGACTGCTGACCTGGATTTCTTTTCTTTTCTTTTCTTTTTTTTTTTTTAAGATTTTATTTATTTGACAGAGAGAGAGACACAGTGAGAGAGGGAACACAAGCAGGGGGAGTGGGAGAGGGAGAAGCAGGCTTCTCGCTGAGCAGAGAGCCCCATGCGGGGCTTGATCCTAGGACCCTGGGACAGTGACCTGAGCCCAAACCAGATGCTTAAAGACTGAGCCCCCCAGGCGCCCCTGACCTGGATTTCTTGTATCTTCCTCCCATCACCCACCATCCCCAGCATCAATGCCTCTGCCTCAACCTTAAGAGCATCTGCCGGGTACATCCGAAGAGGACAGAATCCAGTGAAAGAGACTTGGCCTTACTCTCTCTTGGAAGGAGTCCCCATCAGGCAACAGCTTTACCAAATACCTCTTTCTAGAGTTGGTGGAAGGAACGCCTTTCATCAGCATGTACCCCTCAGGAGAATAATCTCGTATGGTAGGCTCCGTTCCTTTTTCTAATTTGCTAATGTGCGGGGCAGGGCAAAGTTCTCACGACGCTTCTAATGTCGAGGAGAGTACCGACACTAGAAATGAAAAGAGAAAGTTATGAAAAAATATATAAAATATGCATAAATAAAAATTTCATTAAGTAATATGCGCTGATTTTTAATGTGCACAACATTCGTGTTACTACTTAAAAATAGAATGATGAAGGATGATTTGGTGGGAGTAATTGTTTAGTAAAAAAAAAAAAAATCAATTTAACATCACTGTGCTTTTAATTTCTGCGGCCAAGAAAACTCATGCTCTATCTTCTAATTCAAACATAAGTGTCTCCAGAAACCTTTGGATCCCATATTACAAAGCCCCATCTGTTTTACCCTCTCCAAATTAGCATTTTAGCTTAATTCACTTATGAATTTTCTGCCATTCGCTTGATTTCCCCCACTCTTGTTATCTAAAGTTACAACTGCCATCTTTTCGATTTGGATTCAACTTGGAAAATAATTTTTAGCTTTTTAAAATCCTTTTTAGTAGTAAGCAGGGTATAAATAAATAAAATTTAAAACCACGATGCAAATATGTATGCACAAGGATGTTTATTGCACCATCGTTTGCAAAAGCAACAATTGGAAACAAATGTCTGTGAACTGAAGGGTGGCTAAAGCAGTAATTGCTAAAAAGGGTGAAGTATCTATCAATCAATTGTTCAATTTGTTGATGGATACATCCTGATATGGAAGTCTGTATATGGTAGAGAACAGAGAAAAAAGGAAATTGAAAAATCAGCATACAGTTTTATGTACAGAGTAAAAAGCAAATATGGAAGGGCACAGAAGTAGGTTGCAAGTCACTCCCAAGTTTGGAATGTGAATCACTGGGGCGTGGGCGGGAGGGGAAGGGGGGAGGGGGAGAAGGGGAGGTGGGGGGAGGGGGAACGGAGGGGTACATGGCTCAGGCAGCAAAGGGGGCAGACACATTCCTTTCTGTAGGCTCCTGTTACGTTTGAGTCTTCTACAATAAGAATGTGTGGCTTCAAATTATTTTGTAATTTAAAAAATCCAAACCAAAGCAAAAATTCTTTGAATTACCCAGCATAGGTAATGAAATCGCAAATGACACAAATAAGGGTCATCAGAAATTTTGAAGAGTTCCTTTCTATTTGTATTTTGAATAGTTCCATATCCACACACAAGGCAAAATAAAAAGGAAAGAGATTTAAAACACACACAAGAGAAAATGATTAGGGCTGAAGAAAAAAACCAGCATACAGTTGTCTGTCTAGAAAGCAGAAAGAGATTACAGTTTTGGGCAGAAGGCAAGGCAGAGGCAAACACATATTTGTGCTTGGGGACGACATTTTTCTAATACTGATGATAATAAGAATACATTGCCATCACCGTATGGCGGGCGGTATCGTAAATAATTTTACTTTTAATAACTCATGTGATCTTAACAACCCAGTTAGGAAGAGTCTATAGTTATTCCCATTTGATAAATGAGAAACGGAAGCAGAGAGAGGTTAAGGCCAAGGTCACACGTCTTGAAAAGGATGGAGCTGGGATTCAAACCCACGCGGGATGACCCCAAGTCTAGACACACAACCACTCCCGTGAAGCTCTAAGGCCAGACACGTTTGTCTACTCAGCAGGCACATCTATGTGGCGGCGGGGAGTGAGCGCCGCCCCAGGGATGCGGGTCCAGCAGCCACGGCTTTCCCCTGAGCTCCCTGTACACACCCAGGTGCCCTTGGCAATCTCTCCCCACACATGCACCCCGCTGTTTCTCCGATTGCTTATTTTCTGGTATTTCTGTGTAACTGCACCTAGACGAGGCGGCTAGCTTGCCTCGGAAAGCAACTATGGCAGGACAGGGCATCAGAGGGTTTGGGGGACTCTGAGTCAGGGTGCTTGTTGGGAGCGAGGACTAGAAAATCTGTCAGAGCAAAGGGACTGCTGGCAGAGGTGGAGGGAAACTGATTGGGAAAACTATGATTTGACTTTCTCCTGCCCTGCCTCGTCGAACTAGCTCTAGGTAAAGGATAGTGTGAATCACCTTTTGTAGTCAAAAAGGAAGTAGAAGTTGGAGCCCAAACTCAAGGAATTTATCAATCATGCTAACATGAGAAGGACATCCACAAAGGAACCCAGAAGATGGAAATAAATACTGAGCCGGGGCTCTGGGCTTTGAATCCCAGGCCAGTGGCCGCTGAGTTACGTGATCACGGGTAGATGACCTCACCCCCGAGAACCTCTGGGGGAATCTACGCCCATGTCAGTAGGTCGTAGTCGGGATTAGAGGAAGTCATGTACACCAAGAGTGGTTGAGCTGGTAGAGACTCAGGGCTCATGCTCTATCTGAAGGAGGCAGGTAGGACACAGAAAATAAATTCCTTCCCTCCCTCTGCCTACAGGAGTCACACCAGCAGCAAGCCCTGCAGGCCTCCCAGCCTCCTCCTGCCCCCTTCCCCTTTGTCTTTCACAGACTTGACCCCAGAAGTCTCCAGACTTCAAATCCCATCAGGAAGTCCAAAACTGGCCTGGGCTGGAGAAGTGGCCGCATGCTCTCAAGGATGGGAAAGAGGCCTTGAGAGAAGAGGCTGAGGATACTGAAGAAGGAGGGTTGGCCGCCAGTCAGCGAGGCACAGCGTCTGTGCTAGAAGTGTGGGCGCCCACCCACATTCCCGTTCCTGGGCCAGTGCACCTGCCCTCCCTGCACCGCTCCGAGAAAGGGGCTTGCCATGCAGCTCACAGCGCTCCCTTTCTCTGGGACATTGTCCAGGCCGAGGGGGGGCCCGTTGGCCAGAGTGTTAGCTGTCACACCCTCCCACCCAAGGGTGACCCCCAGCCCCTGAGCACTGACTGGTATGGAGGTACAGAGGGCTGCCCCTTTGCCACAAAAGTGAGACTCCCAGAATTCCCACCCCTGCCCAGCCGTTCTCCTTCCTGCCCTCCCTCTACAGGAACCCCGTCTCAGGCTATGGGAGGGACTCTAAGGAAGGGATTTGGGGGTTTGCTCACCCAGCCACGAGGACCCGATGGAAAACCTGCTTCCGAAGCACGAGAACACTTGCTTACGACACACATGCCTAGGGGTCTGGGTGGCCCAATTGGTAGAGCGTGTGACTCTTGATCCCAGGGTCGTGAGTTCAAGCCCCACACTGGGCATGGAGCCAACCTAAAAAAAAAAAAAAGTAAAAGGGGTCCCTGGGTGGCTCAGTCGGTTGAACCTCCTCCGACTCTTGATTTCAGCTCGTGGTGGGATCGAGGCCCACCCTGTGCTCTGGGCTCTTGTGCTCTGTGCAGAGTCTGCTTGTCTCCCTCCCTCTGCTCCTTCACCAACCCCCTCTCAAATAAATAAATCAATAGTTTAAAAATTGCAGATTCCTGAGCCCAATCCTGGTTCCCCTGAGCCAGAATCAGCTGGCACCATGAGAATCTGCCTTCCCACAGCCTTCCCACTGTGCTCAGGAACACTCAGGTTTGTGCAGCACGGTTACTGGCCCTTCTGCCCTCCCGTCGCTCCCAGGAATCTCCACTTAGCCCCATCTTCCTTCTCTTAACATGGCCCTGGGGCCTCTCCCTGCACCTGTCCATTTGCATGACGCCTGCTGCCGCTTGCTGAGCGCCCACGGTCGGATGGGAAGCCGTCCTCCATGGAGTCACCTCAACTCTCCTCCTTCACCTCCCAAAGGCAGAACTACCCGCGCCACGAACTTGACACTTGAGTATATTCTTATGTGGTCAGACACTTTTTTCCCACAATACTTCCCCTGATCTGGGCTCTGATCTGTTTGAGGACCTCGAATGTGGCTTAAACGTCTTTGTAGCAGCCCCTCTCAGCACTGTGCAAACATTTAAGAGTGTTTCCTTCATTCAATAAATCGTTATTGACTACTATGTGCCAGGCACAGTATTAGACTCTGGCGATCCAAAGATAAATAGATTGTTCTTTTCTCGGTGGGCCCACACAGTTCAATTGATTAAATGCTTTCAAGAGTGGATTTATTGTAAAAGGATCTCTAAAGACAGCGTCAAAAGGTTTTTGTTCATTTATTCATTCAATAAATATGTATTAAGCACTGATTGTGTGCCAGGCACCCAGCGACCAGAAATATGATGGTAAGTGAAACAGACATAGGATCTGTTCTCCGGAAGCTTATGGTTCAGTGGAAGAGACATACTGATTATGTGATTATCCAGATTACAACTACAAAATATGGCAAGTGCTCTTAAGGAAAAGGCAAGGTGTTAAAGCACCTAGCCTTACCGAAGTTTAAGTAAAGCTTCAATTAGGCAGCCTGGGGAGAAGACATGAGGCAACTGGCAAGGTGCAGGGAACAGCATGTGCGAAGCCCTTGTAGTGGGAGGAGTTTGGCTTCTGGGACCTGAAAGAGGGGGGCAGAGTGAGCTCCCAGGGCTGATGGGCAGAAGGGGGAGGGGCAGTGGGAGGTGAGAGGTCAGGGAGGCAGGAATCCCATCCCTGGGGTCCTGATGGGCACATTCAGGATTTTGCTCTTCATTTTAAGAACCATCAGAAGCCAGTGAAGATGTGGGTCAGTGTGAGAAAACAAATGAAAGGGCTCTCGGGCTGGAGTGTGGGGCTTTCCCAGGCTGCAGGAGCAGGCCTCGCCCCTCACACCCTTTCCCACACAGGACCTCTGCCCAGGCCTGTCCCTCCAGCAGCGATTCTCGTCCCCACTCTCCAGAGACGAAGGACGGTGGCCTTCGGTCTGAACCTGAAAGCCATCTCCTCCTAGCGGCCTGCCTGGCCACACCCTTCGATGACGCCCCTCCTGCTTCCGGTCTTAGCCGTGTGCTCCTTTCCTTGCTGCGCTTATTACAGCCGGCGATCATTTGGTTTACTTGACCTGTTTTACTTGTTTTTAGTCCTCCTCACGTAAGCTCCCCGGAGGGAAAGAACCATGACTGCCTTGGCTCCTCTTTGCCTCATACAGTATCTGCTACAAAGTGGCTGCCTGTACGTTTCTGTCCAGAGATCAGCTGGTTGGGGGAGGGTGTCGGAGGGGCGCCCAGTGGGGCCCAGCTGGAGGGACAGTGACGCAGGGGTAGTCGATGGCAGAGAGCAGAGAGCAGAGGAGCGGGACTAGGCAGGCCTTCTCAAAACGTTTAGGCTCTGAGATGCTTTTCACTCTTCATTCCTGAGAACCTCAGCGACTTTTCTTTATGTGCGTGATAGTTATCAAGATTTGCCATATTAGAAATTAAAGTGGAGAAAAACCTTAAAATCCTGATTAATTGATGTTAAATGAAAAATAGGAAGCCCACTACCTAGTAAGATAATTTTTGACGAAAAATAACTGTTTTCCCAAACAAAACAAAATCTAGAGTGAGACAAGTGACATTGTTTTACATTTTTCCAAATTCTGGAAACGTCTGGCTTATTACGGTTGGACTCGTGTCTGCTTCTGCATGTAATCTGTTCCAGTATCTCGTGCCACAGAACTTCCGGAAGGCTCTGTGGTACGCTGGGGAGCCAGCTGGGAATGGAAAGGGCAAATAACGCCTCAGTTGGAAGGGTCTGGGCCAGTGGACACCCCAAAAGGACTTGGGAACACCCCCCACCCACCTCCCATCCCTGCAAGGGACCTAGACAGCCTGTGGGAACTGCTGAGTAAGGAGACATTTGGGAAGCTATACTGACAGGCCTTCGCTATGTTACTGTAACGACTGCTAATAGTTACTGCGAGTTTATTACACACCAGGCATATTTTTAAGCTTCACAACAAGGCAGCCTTTCACACATGCGAGGTGTTGAGGACTCGGGGGTTGACCAACAACAAATTCTGCTTATGTGCCTGTGTCTACCATTTTCGCGACGAAATTGGACATTTTTATTTTTGAGAAAGTGACCAAAATGGTTAAGGATGAATGCCCAGTTTTGGGAGATGGTAAGGCTAAGTCGGACTCCAAACGAGCCTCGGACATAAAACTACCCTCTGTTACCTTCCACAATTCAGCTACTTTGGAAATCTGACTGATTTAAATGTATTTTTGAGTCATTTCATTTTTAAGAGCTCATTTGGGGATCTTTAAAAATTAATTAAGTCTTTTGTCTTTGAGGCTTAATTCCTCCACTTCTGGCATATTATCTATGGCTGTGAGAAAACTGCCAATCATTTGGGTAATTGGCACCTAAAATAAAGGTGCAGGAAAGTTGAAATTAGAATCAGCTAGAATAGCAGCAGTTCCTTGTTTTGTTTTTTTTTTTTTTCTTTCTGTTAAGGTTTTGGACCAAAATTCACAGAACCCTCCTCGGTCTGTCCGGCTTCCTCTTCGCGGTGCGGGGTTCCCCACTGGCTCATCTTCAGCAGACGGCGTTCCGGTTCCTCCCGCCGGATCTCCACCTCTCCTCTCCCGTTGGCTGCCTCACTGCTTCGCCTGCACGCTTTTCTCCTCGTGGTATCGACCCCACTTGACATCTCCCTGGTCCACACCTGCCCCGATTCTCTCCTGGAGCGTGGTCAGTTTTCCAGAGCACGTCCCCTCGGGGGCGCCTGGTCGTCCCCCGGCTGATCAAATGCAGACCCTGTGTCGGGCACTGTAGCAAGCATTTTACACGTGTTCTGTCATCTTGTGCTCACAAAAGCCCCACGAGGCTGGAGTTACCCGTTCTGGGGTCGGAAAATGAATTTCGGGGTGCTAAGGAACGTGTTGGCCGGGAGAGCCACAGCCCATGCAACTGGGCAACAGAGAGGCTTTCCTGGAGCCCGCGTCTGTCGGATTCTGAAGCTTTGCTCTGAATCACTGAGCTCTCTTCACCTCTGTGGCTTTTTAAACACTGTGTCCTTTGCCCGCTTTTCTTAAGCTCCAATTCAAGCGTCTTCTCCAAGGAAGTGTCCCGTGGCCCAGTCCCAGGTGCCCCTCTCTGCTCCTGCTGCCTCCTGCACACTAGGCTTCATACGTGTTTCTTTTCTCCCAGGAGACTGTGCTTTTCAGTGAGTCTCCACCATCAGCCTGGTCCCTGGCAAACAGGGGTGTTTCCTATTAATAACTGATACATTCTTCTTCTTCTTCTTTTTTTTTTTTCTAAATTAGTTAACGAATGAAGTCCATTTGTGAGCCTATTGTCTGGAATCTGGACTAAAAATAGTGTTTGTGTGTTGCTGGAATCGTGTGCGCACTGTCAAGGTACGCATGGGTTAGCAGAATGAGTGGGTTGACTGTTGTGTTTCCCACAGTTTTACTACATTGCTTTTTTTTCCCCCCAGGAAAATACAGTCCACATTTGGGGAATGGTCTTAGACCTAAGTTTTTGACCGTCACTGACCATTTGTGGACTGCCCTTGAAGCTGATTACTTTTTACCATCTGTTTAGAACTTCCTTCATGGATAACTGGCTGTCCTCCTGTACACTTTGTCCTTCCTTCCTTCCTCATCCTATGCTCCTTGTTAAGGGCATACGGTTTGCCAGCCCCTATCCTGGGCACGAGGGCTCCAGGTGGGCAACAGTGTCCCTAGAATTGTCCCTAGGATCCCACAGGAAGACAAATGGCCACCCCAGTGTAGACTATTTCCCTGACAGTGTTGATCAGTTGTCCAGCTGGTCCTAAAGGACAGGCACACACCTATCCACAACATCTTAAGAGAAAGAAGATAAAATCCATTCAGATGGCTGTGTTGTGAACATCTCACTGCCTTGACTATGCAGGATCAAAATGGCGCCTGCCTGTCCTTTGCTCCATAGCTAAATGCATTCAATAAATTCATTCATTCATTCATATTTCCAGGGATCAGTGTATTCCTGAGGATCCCTCAGTTCCACTGGGACAAAACAGTTTGAAAAAGTGCTAAAAGAAAATGTTGATTTTGACCAACCTTGACTTCTACTCTAAAGCCTAATCTAAAGAAGTTTTCACTGGGTTCTGGAGCTCTGCTTCTGGAGGACAGAGACGGACACACTCGTTCCTGTACCCTCGGTGTGTCCTGACATATGGGAAGTGCTCAGCAAGTTGGTTATAGGACAGCCTGATGCTGTCCTCCGATGCCGATACCTATATTCACTGGATTACATATGCAGCTGGAGGGATTTCATCTGGGGTGCTATTCACTGCAAGGAAGGATCCTGACATGCCTGTTAAGTCTAGAAATATATTTGATTGTCTAATGGGCCCTGAGTGACCATGGGAGTGAGTATACGGACAGATGATGATCTCCAGCTCTTTTGCATCTTTCAGTGGAAGCTCTGTAGTTACTGTAAGATAGGAGATGCTGGCGTCAAGACCAAAGCAGCCCATCCTTGGCTTGTGTCCTGAAGGAGAGCCAAGTATTATGGTAGAAAAAGCATTAAGACACAGACTTTGGAAATCTGGGTTCATATCTTTGCTGGATATAGTTATCTATTGCTGTAAAACAAATTATACCAAAACTTAGAAGCTTAAAACGACTGATAAAGACTCTCCTTGACCAAACTTTAGGCTCCTCTGAGCCCTCTTCTCAATGAGGTCTCCATCTCAATCTTGGCCCAGGAGAACTGCAAAATCTTGGCACAGACAATGTTATCCACCCCCTTGAGCTTCCAGAAACAAGCTAGTGATTGTTCAAGTCTCTTAGTGTAAGGGGTGGATAAAACTTGTTTGTGTCCCTGGCATGACCCAGCCCCGGTTCCTGTCTGGGGGAACTCAAAGTGGCCAAAGAACTTTCTGTTTGAGAGTCACCCTGACCTGACACCTGCCCAGCCTAACAGTCCTCACTAAACAGCCCCCACCTGCACTGTGCAAGTTTCCACTTCTCTGACTCTGCTCAGGGACTCAGTAGTTCCTCTTCCCTTCCCTCTTTCTTCCCTTTAAACACCCAGTCTCCCCGACTGCCGGAGTCTCAGTAAAATCTGTCTTGCTCCCTTTAAAAAATGCCTGGCTCTGTTTGCCTCTGACATTGCAATAAACTCTTATTAACTCTTACAGTTTCAGTGGGCCAGGGATTCAGGAGATCCTCAGCTGGGTGGTTCTGGCTCCAGTCTTCTCAAGATGCAGACTGGGGCAGCATTCATCCGAAGGCTTGACTGGGGCTGCGGGGTCTCCCAAGGGGTGCTGGCTGCCAGTGGGAGCCCTCAGTGTTTACCACGTGAACTTGCCGAGGACTGTTTGAATGTCCTTGTGACATGAGAGCAAGGTGGGAGCTGCACTGTCTTTTATGACCTACCCTGGAATCCATTTCTGCAGTATCTCAGACGCCAGCCCTATTCATTGTGGGAGAGACTCCAGGCTGTGAATATGGGGAGGTGGGAGTCGCGGGGGAACGCCCCCGCAGGGAGACTGGCCTCCATGGCTTTCCTAGCAGTCCGTGTCGTGACCTTGGGTAGGTCACCAGGGCTCTCTGGGCTGGAACAAAGACAGGAAGGCTATGCTTTATCTATAAAGCCCCTCCTGGCCCTGACCTTATCTTTTATCAAATGAGATAGTCAGTCAGTGAATGAAAGAGTTAATGCGCTTACAAAAGCATTTCTCACACAGAGTAGCTGGTTTGCCAGGTCTGGCCCAATTCCTAGAACTGGGTAGCTTGTTTTGTGGGGGAGGGAGCGGTCGCAGCAGCTGTCTGGGTTTCCCATCGTGTCCCTCTTGCTTCCGAGGTCAGGGAGGTGGGAGGGGATGTGAACAGGTGGCTCCTGACCAGGCTGGCTAGGATGAATCCTACCAGAAAGACACTAAGGATTTGGAAAAGAACACGCAAGAGGGGGAAGCTGGCAGGCTGCCCTTGGAGTGAGCTGGTCCTGGTTTTGCTCCTTTTAGGAGTTTTGCACCTGATTAATGATGCTGTTCAAGACGGATTAAGCTGCTGGAACCTTCTCCATTTAGCAACGCCAGCTCTTTCCTGCTCTTAACACTTCTTTTGGCTAATCTCGCCTCCCCCCACCCCCCACTTGTTCTCGGGGCAAACCACTGGTCCAGGAGGAACTGGATTTTCTCCTGGAAGGGAGGCTGAATGGCCGCCTCCTGGACTACTCCCTGAGGTAAGAGACTGGGAGCCGTTACAAGCCGGGCAGGCTCAGGTTCAAAGCCCACCTGTACCCTTGACTCTGCGATTCTCTTGATTCCCTCAGTAAGTTTCACTCTGAGCAAATACTGTCCCTTTCAGAGGTCAGTTCCTGGTTCTACTCTGCCTTCCCCAGAATGACAGGGGGAAGACAGGGAGCAGGCACCCAATCAGGAATTTGAAAGCAGTGGCTGTTATTCAAGAAGCAAATAAAGCCCTAAACCCCACATCCCTCCTCCTTCTGCCCTCTTCCCTCCTTCCTTATGTGAGACTCTGCGAGAGCACAGTCCCATATACAGGCTCACACAAGGAATGCGAAGCCCCAGCGTCACGACCCCATGATGGCCATTACAGCAGTGGAGTCCAAGTTTCTTCCCTACTCTCCCCTGTCCTGCAAGACCACACTTTTAGCGCTGGGTGACCAGTCATCGGGCAAATCTCTCTTCCTGCAGGCTGTCAAGAGGATAGGACCTGGGCGACTGCGGGTGGCGAGGGGACAAAGAGCAGACATTTGCAGCCTGCCCTCCGGCCCTGCCCACCCTCTTCATGGACTTTCCCTGCCCTCCTCCATGCCGCTCTTCATTCAGCAGGGACCCAAGGATCCCCTTCCAGAGAAAGTAGATCGTTGTGGGCTCAGGGTGCCAAGTACCCTGCGGCCAAGGAACTCCGCACAATGCTCCTTTATGCCTCGCTGTGTGCTCTCCTTCCTGGCCCGGCTGCCCTGAGCGTGGTTTTCCTCAGTCTTTCTTCACTATTTCTTTTCCACTTGACTTAGTTATTACAGTACATGGATGGCAGGGGAGGAAAGACCCTGGAGGCCAGGCCTGGCACCAGCGTCTGAGCGGGAGGGGGGCCCTGGACCTCCTGTGACTTCACTGGGGGGAGGGGTGCATCACATGCCCACCAACAGGGCCCTGGACCCACCCACCTTCCAGAGGCAGGGCCTGCCTCCTGGTCACGGCTTTCCTGTTGGGGTTCTGGTCCCCACCAGCCTAGGACATCTCTAGAGAGTACTGAGTGAAGAGTGGGGGGTGAGGGAGGCCCTCCTTGCTCAGCTCCAGACTAGGAGTAAAAAAGAAATGTTGCCCCAATTCAAGGCCAAGAACGGATGTTGAGGAGATCAGGGACTCGGGGGACTTGCTGTCGGGGACAAGATCTCAGTGTGGCTATCTGTGACCCCCCCGCTGCCCTAACCAGCCCCATTTAGCCTCACCCTGAAGTCAGGCCAGCGGGGGCCCCGTCCCTGCTCACAGAGTTGACCTCCTCCTTCAGTCACAGTCTCAGGGCTTCCTAGAACCTCTAAGATCTACACAACGCAGCACTGACGTTCAATATCTGCTTCCTGTTTAAATAACCTTCTAAATAAAACTTTTCTAATTGGTAATCAGACAACTGGAGTTTCACTTTCGAGGCCACAGGCTTCAGGGGGAAAATGCAGACGTTAATACGGAGGACAAAGTTCCGCCTGCGTCCTTGGCCACCCCGATGCTCCCCATCATTTAAGCCAACCTCACAGAAGTGAGCCCCCGCCACGTGTACTGCTGGAGGAGATGACCAGCTCCTGTGACCGCTGACAAAATGTGGAGGGGTGGAGGCACCGGGGGCAAATTTTCAGGAGTGAGAGTGCTCACGAATCTGTCCAGAGTGTTGGACGTACTAAATGTGATTGCAAGGGGACTCAGGTCTGGGTAGGGACCGTCCCTGCAGAGACGCCCAGGCTGCTACAGGCAGGGGCCGTGCTGCTAGGTGCCTGCACCATTCTGCACATTAGAACACGCAAATACCTCTCTACCAGGCATGAAGTAGATGCTGCTCCCCCTCTCCCACAGCCCTCCCCCAAATCTGTCTACTCCAGCCCCACTCTGGGCACCTCCTGGAGCTTCTTCAAATGCAGCTGCTAAAGGGTTAAGTCCTGCATAGCTGGCGGCCAGGACCCTGTTTCCCTGTTAGAGCTAGTATCCCTTGTCAAACGTTTCGAGTGTTACCCCTGGCTATACGGATGACTATCATATGTGTTGGCAGAGAAATCTGGAAGGAGCTTTGCTGTGGCAATGCCTGAAGGTCTGATTCACTGAATCTGAGAGTGAGTTCTGGTACATGGTTGGGGGGGGGGGCATGGCATTAAACCCCTTCCTAGACATCGAAATTTGATTTATTAACATTGGCAACAGTTACAGGCCATCTTGCCAACAAACTTTCTGAAATTGAAATCACATGAAACTTTCCTAGTTCCTGCTAGTGCCACATACGCCCTTTCCTTTCTAAAGCAGCAAATTCACTTAAAAATAATTAAGAAAAGATTGATGGGATTTTGGAGTTGTAATGAAAAATATGATCTCATTAGTAAGTCGTGAGTCAGGGCCAGGCACTCTGTCAGATGTATGCACTCCGGCATAATTAGAAGAAGCTGATACAAGGGCAGCTAATAACGGCACGGATTAAAAAATTAAAATGGTTTCCCTTTATACTTTTTGGCTGCACTGAGAATCTTCCTTTTGCAAAAATTCATAAAGAGAACTCTTTCAAAAGAACCCTATCAAGCAGAACAGTTGGTGGAAAGGAAAATGGCAGCAGATAGAATTAAAAACACTAACTAAAAGGCATCTTTGCACCAAATCTGTCATCAAGTGTCATTTAGGTTATGGTCCCACATCAGAAATGCTCTCGGCCACTGATCTTCAAGAGGATAAATACCCCTGAGGTGAGTGTATTTTGAAAAGAGCCACTAGATTAATCCTATAAACTCCATATAACCTCTGATCTAAACGACACCACACACAAAGCAATTCCTCTTCCAAAGAGACGTGTAAGCTCTGGGAAGGCCACAGAGAGCTGGTAGTGAGGCAACAGAATGAGAGCCTCGTTTCTGCTCCTTCCAGTGGGGTGACCCGGGACCCACCAAGTCTAAGCCTTGATTTACTCATTGATAAAATGGGGTGGGAAGACCAGCCTATGCGTCTGACTGTGAGAGTCAAATGACAGAATGTTTACAAAGCAGGCATTCGTTCAAAATTGTTTTTCTCTCCCTTTTCCTTAGGAACCTTACTTAGCTGACATTTTAAAGTTAACAGTTTCCCTTTCCTCCTTTCAGAGTTGGCCCAGCAACCTGGAGGTCCATGGCGCAGCGAGGAGCGGCGAGCAAGGCAGGGTGTGGTGAGAGGGATGGGCCTTGCGCGCCGCTGGTACACGAGGCAGGGCTGGATGCTGCGGAAGTTCAAGGTCACTGAAATGACCGCCAAAAGGGAATGAGTGTGTGAGGGTTTACAAGGAGCCAAGGCTCAGCTTATCTACACTCCTGGACCCACAGTTAAAGTACTGATGTCCCCCCCAACTCCCACACCTTGCCTTCCTCCCCTGCCTCCCCAATCCAGCAGCAAAGGGTCAATGCCCATCATGACAGGGACCGAGAGGCCCTCCTCTATCTATGGCCAGAGTTTTGTTGTGATTGGATGGTGCCTACGATGTGGGCGTGGTCAAATATTTTCAGACTCACCCCTGAGTGTGCGAGGGAGAAGGGACTTCATGAGCTCACTGGTGTATGAAGTGACCCGGACAAGAAGAATGAGATTTGGACCAGCAAATCAGAGAGAGGGCACCCCAGGGAGGAGGAACAGCATGGATGAAAATAGGGAAGAAACAAAATAAGGCACTGATTTGAAAAACAGGAGTGGGAATTGGCAAGCTGGTAGAAGACCAGGATAAAAATGTTATCGGGATACTGTTGAAGGTCTTGACCTTTAAGTGAGGAGATTTAACTTTATTCAGTTGGGAAGCACCAAAGATTTTTGAGCAGGGAAGTGATGGAGTATTAACTTTGAAGAAATATGTAAGAAATGACACAGGCAGAAAACAAAACCAAAAAAACTCCATAGCAAGGACAGAAGTATGGGAGCCTGAATCAGGATGTTCTTAATGGAAATAAGAGGGAAAAAATGGGTATAAGAGATAAGTAGACACTATCAACCAACTAAACCTCCTTAAAAGTTCCTGAGATAGGCTCTGACCCCAGTGTCACTCCTCCAGACATGATCCCAGAAGAGTTAGAACCCCACGTCCATGATGTTTCTCATCCCTAACTTCCTTACCACCCAGAATGCTATGCCTCCACTCAACTGTGTTTTCATTCTCCTATTGGTGAGGGCCCCTCTGTCTCCCCGCCTTCTGCAGTGCCTCTCAGTTTACTGACCATCTCCCATGTGCCAGACAGCATGGGGACCTTTGTGTACATTATCTGATGGAAAACATTTTACCTCCCCATTGAGTCAAAGGCTATCTAGGTGGACATGGTGTGTTCATGTTCTCAAGGACTTGAGATCAGCTTCCAAATCATCACACCTCTACCCTAGTATAAAACTCCACATGCTCTTTGTGGATCTGCCATTTGATAGTATTACTTTTTATCCCTCCTCTTCTATGGTATCTACTCAAATCCTGGCCATGCTTCTGTGTTCGCTGAAGGCTACTGCACAGGTTTAATCTTCCATCCTAACGTTCTGAGTGACTCAGTGCCCATTTGGACAATCCATATAAAACCAGCCCAGGGTGCCTGGGTGGCTCAGTCGGTTGAGTGACTGACTCTTGATATCAGCTCAAGTCAGATCTCAGGGTTGTGAGATTGAGCCCTCCATTGGGCTCCGCACTCAGTGGAGAGTCTGCTTGAGATTCTCTCTCTCTGCCCCCCCACCCCCCATTGCACACACACACACACACACACACACACACACACACACTCTTTCAAAACAAACAAACAAACAAACAACCCAGCCCAACATCCCTTCATTTCCCACTCCCACAGTCTCCTTCTTTCTCTTCCATCTATTCCAATGGTGCACTTAAAACTTGCCATCTCTGGAACCAGACCCTTGTCAGAAGTAACTCTCAAACTCTAATTTCTTGTTTTTCCAGTTCTGTTACATTAAACACAAACGGTAAGAGCAGGCATCTTCATTCTGAATTTCAAAGGGAAATCTTTCAACATTTCTCTATTAAGTATATTTGCAAAGGTGAATTTTATAAAATATTTTAATGAATCTATTAAAATGATTTCTCCTTTTTTCTGTTAGCGTGCCAAATTACCCTCTATTTTAGTGAACGAATTTTATATTCATATTATATACTCAAATTGGTCATGATGCCTTATACATTTTCAGAATTGAAAATAGTTTGGAATAGTTTGGAAAATAGTTTGGAAATATTTGACATTTTTGTATGTATGTTTATAAATGATATTGGCCTGAAATTTTAAATTTTTTTCATGTAATATCCTTGGGAGGTTTCAATACAAAGTTATATAGCCTAGTGTAATACTGCAAGGAACATCCTCTCTTTTTCATGTATCTGGGAAAGTTTGTGTGAGATTGGTTTTATTTCATGTTGATAAGAGTTCACAGGAAAAGCCATCAGGGCTTAGAGTTTTCTTTGGGGGGATGTTTTAAAATTACAGAGTTAACTTCTTTTATATTTATAGGACTATCCAGACTTTCTATTTCTTTTTCTGTCAGTTTTTTTTTTTTCCAACAAAATTTTCAGATTTTTACATTAAGTTATTTATAGCATATTCTTATTATCTTTTGAATGTCTGCAAGTTCTATAGTGATGTCTCTTTTTTCATTCCAAATTTACTTTGTGTTTCTTTCTCCTTTTCCTTGAGCAGTCTTATCTGAGATTTATCAATTTAACAAATCTTTTACAAGAATCAATTTTTGACTTTATTGATTTTTCATATGACTTGATTGATTTTATGTTAGTTTTCTATTCCATTAATGTATATTCTTTCTTATCTTTTTATTTTCTTCTTCCTACTTCTAATTTGGTGTTTTCTGCTACTCCAGTTCTAACTTTTGAGAGATGGTTAAGTCATTAATTTTCAGCCTTCTCTGTGTGTGTGTTTAAAAAATTTTATTATTTATTTATTTGAGAGAGAGTAAGTGAGAGGGAGAGAGAGAGGAGGAGAGAATCTGAAGCAGACACTGCACTGAGCACAGAGCCTGATGTGGGGCCTGATCCCACAGCTTCAATATCATGACATGAGCCAAAACCAAGAGTTGGACACTTAACAGACTGAGGCACCCAGGAGCCCCTTCTTTGTGTTCTTTTTTAAAAAAGATTTCTATTTTTAAGTAATCTCTACATCCAATGTGGAATCAAACTCACAACCCCAAGATCAAGAGTTGCATGCCTCACTGACTGAGCCAGCTGGGCACCCATCAGCCTTCTTTGTTAACACAGCATTTAAAGTTACAGATTTTCCCCCAAATAATTCATGAGGTGCATCCCCCTAGGTTTTAATTAATATTTTTATTATCATTAAGTTTGAAATATTTTATAATTTTTACTGTTTTCTTTTTGTTACAAAAAGAACCATGACTTATTTAGAATTATGTTTCTTTCTTTCCATCATTATATAGATTTGGAATTTCTGTTAGTGATTTCTAGCATAATTACATTTTGGTCAGGGAAAGCATTGTTTACTTCAATCATTTGATAATTGTTGAGCCTTTTCTCATGAGGCAGAATATGATTGCCTGTACGTAAATGTTTCCTCTGCACTTGAAAAAAGTATGTATTCTGCAACTTTGGGGTGAAGTGGTCTACTTATATCCCTTAGGTCAGTTTCTTAATCTGCTATTCAAATTACATACATTCTTATTGATTTTTTTTCCTTATTCTAATAATTACTGAAGAGGGGTGTATAGAATCTCCTAGGATAATTTTATTGAATTATTCACTTAATTATAGGATGTGGATCTATTTTATTAGGTCCATTTATGTGGATCTATTTTATTAGGTCCATTTATGATTCTTAGAATGTGTGCCTCTCAACTTTGAAATTTGCAGATATCTGGAGCATTAGGACACTCTTTGCCAAACCTCTGTCCACTTTCTACAACGGCTCTCACTGGCTTTTTGTCTGACCAACTGCTGTTCATCTTTTAGAACTTGGTTTAATGATGTTTTTTCAAGGATGACCTGCTTAATTCCCCAGGTTTGGGTTAGGCAATCACCCTCTATTACCAAAGTATCATCTGTGGAATTGAATCAAAAGACTTACCATATTGCATTATAACTTCCTAATTTCTTAGTCTGAATCCTTTGGTGTTAAAGGGAATCCTTCAGGGGTGCTTGGCTGGCTTACTTGGTAGAGCATGTGACTCTTGATCTCAGGGTCATGAGTTCAAGCCCCACATTGGGCATGGAACATTCTTTTTAAAAAGAAAAAGAGAAAAGGGAATGCTCTATCTTTAAAATCCTGGAAAGACAGGAGAAATATGGGTCTCCCTCTTACTCTTTTTAAAATATTTATACATGTATGTATATAACTCAGCCTCTAACATGTACGTATGTATGTATGTATGTATGTAACTCTATCCCCAACATGGGTCTCAAATTCACAACCCCAAGACCAAGCCAGCCACGTGTCCCTAGGTCTCTTTTGCCATTGGAATAATTATGCCTTGTGCACAGAAAAGGCTCAGTAAATATTTATTGCATGAATAAATAAATAAATGCTCCTATGTTTAGGTGGTTCACTTTCAACTTTCATGTATACAGTTTCTAACCCATTTCTGGCTCTTGACTCTTTTTCTCTGGGACTATTGTTCTACTCTACCTGTTTTAACCTCTAGATCCTTTTTACTGTGGGGCTGCCCATTCCAAGTGATCTCACCAGATGCCTCACCCTTGATCTATAAAATGTTGTAGGTCTGCCCTGATTTCTCAGTCCACATACTTTCTATAGCTAGATGTCATTGTGTTACTGCCTTTAATCACAGTCCTGAGGCTGTCTGAGACTTTACATTGGATCTAACATGGCAGAAAGACTTAAGCATCATCTAGGGGAGCCTGGGTGGCTCAGTCGGTTAAGCGCCTGACTCTTGATTTTGGCTCAGGTCATGATCTGAAGGTTGTGAGAACAAGCCCCTCATCCGGCTTCATGCTGAGTGTGGAGCCTCCTTAAGATTCTCTCTCCCCCCTCCCCCCACTGCTCACATGCAAGTGCTCTCGCTCGCTCTCTCAAAAAAAAAAAAAAAAAGGAATCATCTAGATGGGCCAGGATATGCCTCAGAATCAAATTTTTTGGAGTTATTGTTTCTCTTTTGTTTTTCACTTTAGCTTGCTTTGTTGATGGTTGACAATGTCTGTTTTCTTGTTGACTTGTTGTGCTTAGATGTGGCAGTTCATTCTTCTGTATCTGCTACCTTGTTCCTAGGACTTCATGGATTTTGAGCCATCACCTAGTGAACCATAACTTCAGTCCTGGCTCTCTTTTGGCTGTAGCCTACAGGATGCTACTTGGGTTTGACTAACTCCCCAGAATTCCTTAGTAGAGGCACGCCATGCCTTCCTCTTGCTCACCTTGGTTCTTTGCCAAGTCTGTGACCCAGAGCAGCACTTGCTGACTGAGGACCCCAAAAATCCATTTACCACCATCACACCCAACTTGTCAAAAGCCAGTGTTAGGGCACCAGGGTGGCTCAGTTGGTTGGGTGTCCAACTCTTGATTTTAGCTCAAGTCATAATCTCAGGGTCATGAGATTGAGCCCTGCCTGGGACTCTGCACTGGGTGTGGAGCCTGCTTGAGATTTTCTCTCTCCCTCTCTCTTCCCCTCCCCCACCACTCAAATGCACACATACATTCTCTCTTAAAAAACCCCCCAGACAGGGGCACCTAGGTGGCTCAGTCGTTGAGTGTCTGCCTTTGGCTTGGGTCATGTTCCCAGGGTCCTGGGATTGAGCCCCACATTGGGCTCCCTGCTCAGTGGAAAGCCTGCTTCTCCCTCTCCCACTCCCCCTGCTTGTGTTCCCTCTCTCCGTGTATCTTTCTCTGTCAAATAAGTAAGTAAAATCCTTTTTTTTTAAAAAAGGTATTAAAAGGGGTTCCTGGGTGGTTGGGCATCTGCCTTCGGCTTGGGTCATGATCCCAGGATCCTGGGATCGAGCCCTGAGTTGGGCTCCCTGCTCAGTGGGGCTTCTGCTTCTCCTTCTCAATCTCCCTCTGTGCTCTCTCTCTCAAATAAATAAATAAAATCCTTTTAAAAAAAAAGGTATTAAAAAATGCTAGAGTTGAAAAAGCATTTAAGATAAAATAGTACAAATTTCTCATCTTATAGATGAAGAAACAGACCTAGAGAAGTCATATAGATTTGCCTAACATCGTTTACTCCACTTCTTATAGAAGAATGACTAGGTTTACGGGCAACTCTACAACACAAAATGCAAGGTTGTTTTTTTAGTATAAGTACCTATTATTTAAATGTTACTGGGTACTAATGAAGGAAACAATCAACGAAACTAAAAGGCAACTTACGGAATGGGAGAAGGTATTTGCAAATGACATATCTGATAAAGTCTTAGTATTCAACGTATGTAAAGAACTTATATAACTTAACACCCCCAAAATAAATAATCCAATTAAAGAATGGGCAGAAGACGCGAACAGACACTTCTCCAAAGAAGACCCCAGACGGCCAACAGACACATGAAAAGATGCGCATCATCACTGGTCATCGCGGAAATGCAGGTCAAAGCTGCAACGAGATATGACCCAGCACCCGTCAGAGTGGCTAAAATAGAAAACTCAAGAAACAACAAGAGTTGGCCAAGATGTGGAGACCAAGGAACACAAGAGCACCGTTGGTGGGAAGGCAAACTGATGCAGCCACTATGGAAAACAGTACGGAGGGTCCTCAAAAGTTAAAAACAGAACTACCTTATAATCTAGCAGTTGCACTACTGAGTATTTATGCGAAGAATGCGAGAACACGCACTCAAGGGGATACATGCACCTCTATGTCTACGGCAGCATTATCTACGGTGGCCAAGTGTGGAAGCAGCCCAAGGGCCCCTCACTGATGAACGGATAAAGAACATATGTGTGCGTGCATATACATACGACGGAATATTAGTCATAAAAAAGAATGAAATCTTGCCATTTGTAACAACATGGGTGGAACTAGAGGATATCATGCTAAATGAAAGAAATCAGAGAAAAACAAATACCCTATGATTTCACTCATATGTGGAATTTAAGAAAAAAAAAACAGGCAAAGGGGAAAAAATAAGAGAGAGAGAGAGAGAAACCAAGAAACGGACTCTTAACTACGGAGAACACACTGATGGTTACACAGGGGTGGTGAGCGGGGGGGGGGGGGGGGGTGAGACAGGTGACGGGGATTAAGGAGAGCACTTGTCCTGATGAGCACAGGGTGGTGTAGGGAAGTGCCGAATTACTATATTGTATACCTGAAACTAATGTTACAATCTATATTAACTAACTGGAATTAAAATAAAAACTTTAAAAAAAAAACCCCAAAACAAAATAAATAGATGTTACTGGGTGCTGACTGGTTAAGCAAGACTTATAAACTACTTGGATAAGTAAATGAAGCTGTTTTGTTTTGTTTACTTATTTAACTTGTTACTTGTACTTGTTTCAGACCTCACCGTGTGCTCACTTGCGAAGGATAATGGCTTCTATTTGTAAGCATCCTCCTTAGTGAGGCACTACTCTGAGCACTTGATATCTCATAATAACCCCATGAAGTAGACCCTTTATCGTTCCCATTTTGCAGATGAAGACACTGAGGCACGATGACACCGAGTAGTCTGCCTAGGGTCACACCACTTAGCGTCACAGCCAAACAATCCGCTGCCAGAGCCTGGGTCTGCATCCTGGCTACCCGGCCCATGCCGATGGCTCTTCTACTGTCGCTTTCTGACGATGACTTTCCTTTGCCAGAAGACAAGCTTCTGATG
Source organism: Enhydra lutris kenyoni (assembly GCF_002288905.1). Taxonomy (NCBI): domain Eukaryota; kingdom Metazoa; phylum Chordata; class Mammalia; order Carnivora; family Mustelidae; genus Enhydra; species Enhydra lutris. The sequence goes on from NW_019154121.1 coordinate 27,876,281, forward strand.
CACCTGGATGCTCTCAGGGGTCATCTGTCTCCTGCAAGTGCTCAGGGAAAGCTAGGACTTCTCTTTTTCCCTCTTGTAGCCCTTCTTTGCTCCTGCCCCCGCTCTAGTGCCCACCCTGTCACACTGCAGTGACTTGTCCACGAGTCTGTCTCATCCTCTGAGAGGGCAGGGTCACGGCTTGTTCGTTCGGTATTCCCAGAAGACAGCACAGTGCCTGGCACACAGTGGACATAGTAAATGTGCTCTAGTCCCGTTTAACCCATAGTCACTGAAGGCACTTGAAAGATAAGCAGTGTCTATGGGCAGAAACTCAATGCCACAGATCTATTGGGTAATGGATTATTTTCACTGACTCTTGATGGGCTCCAACAATTAGAAAATGGTCCTATATAGAGGTACCCCAGGCAGGTCCTCAGCAGCCTTACAGAATCGGTGGTGTCCATTCTTCAGTTTTGAAACCTCGAGAGCTTCCCACCTCTGCTTGCGGTGGCCGTCCCGCTAACCCAGACACCCCGCACGCCCTTCTTACGTTTTAGTCGGTATCAAAATGTCTGGTTCTCTGCTTTCCTCAAGGCTGGCAAACAGGACAAATGAGTTCAATGCCAAGGCTGAAAGAGCATTCGGGCCTCTGGTCAGTCACGGGTCCTGGACGGCGCCGGGAGTACTGAATGGCTTTTCTCTTTCTCAGTTTGGCAAAATAAGGCGACAGAGAATGACTAGAGCACAGTAGCTACTAGTTACGCAGCAGACACATGGTAGGCATTTCACATGCGTTACTGTGTCTGCAGTCTCGACGGCGTGTATTTGAGACGGCTCTGTCTCCTGTTTCTCACAAGTTAGGAAACAGAGGCTGGCACCGTGAGTCTATAGCTCGGCGTCTCCTGCGTGGCGGAGAACACCAACCCTTCACCGTCCGGCTCAGTGCTTGCTCTCTCTACCCCTACTACAAACTCTCACTCACCATGATCCTTTGTGAGCTGGGAGGCATGGCCAAACCTTTAATCCAAATTATTAAAATCCTACTGTAGAATTTAGTAACTGAGGGGAACAGCGAGGACATGTTTCTGGACATAAGGGGCATCTGGCCGCTCCTACAATCCCATCACCTGATCTCTTGTTTGGATTTGGCGAGTGTGAAGGTAAGAAAATTGGAATGGACAGGTTAGAGAGAGTCCCTCAGGCCTCCCATAGGCCAATTCAATACTCCACTGGCCAAACCAATGATCACTTTTCAGCTTTTACCAGGAAAAGGCCAGAAGTTTGTCAAGGATCATTCATCTTTCCGCTAGCAAAACAAACCTCCCACCATTCCCTGGAGAGTAAGTCCATTACAGAAGGGAATAGAAGTGAGTTCTTCTGAGCTTTCAAAGAACTTAATGGGGAGTTTAAAAAAAAAAAAAGGCTTCTATTAAATGTGAGAAATATTGAAGGAAAATTCCCTGGATAATCTGATTGTTAAAGGGATTATACCAAAGATTAAAAAAATCTCTCAGATATTTGAACATTTCTGTTCTTGGAGCTAATAATATTAAACATATTTGTAATATAACTGTTGGTATTTTCTTTTTAAGTTAACAGTGGTGCCTACGTGTGGTGTTTGCTTAATTGAAGAAGTTGGTTTACAACTAGGAGTGTTGTATCTGCATACAGTTTACAACAACCCAGGCTGGCTGGGTTAGTGCCACAGGGTTCGGTAATAAGTGCCAAAGAGTAGCCGTAATGTCCATTTAAGAATGATTCAGTGAGTGATCTCAGGCAAACCACTCAATTTTCTATTGGTCTCATCAGTTCCTTCCACTATAGAATAAAGGCTGGATAAGATGACTTCTAAGAATTTCTCAGAACTTCTTTCTTAGCTGGGAGAGTCTCATACTAATGGTGATATTTATTTGTTAATTTATTCATTCCTTAAGCATTCATTAATTATTAATTCCTTCAACCATTTATTTATTAAGAGCACACATTAGGCACCCAGCATTCTCCTCCCTGCTAGGAATAGATAAAAGGAGGAAGAGACACACAATCTCTTCTCTCAAGAGCTGACCCGCTGGAGGAACTGGGCGTGTCTCAAAGCACGGTTGACTCTGGGTACACATGGTCAGGGCCACCCATCTGAAAACAGATCTCTTGAATTTTAAATTTAATATTCCCATATTACACAATCCTTTGGCTTAAAGCACCATCTCTCGGTGTGTATTCTTAGGAGAATTTATTCATTCACTTGACAGGTGTTTACGGAGGGCCTACTCTGTACGGGGCTAAGTGCCGCCTTCAGAGAAGGTTCCACCATCAAGTAAGTTTGGGAAATACTGGATCAAACAAAGTGGTGGCTTCTTGTGCTCACTAACATGGAATCTGACCCATGCTCTGCAGAATTCCTAGTCACAGGGACCTTATTTTGGGGGGAATTGCTCACAGGACACGTGTTGTGCGGTTCACACTTTGATGAAATACTGAAGGTCCCTCCGTCATCCCAGCTAGGGTAGAAACGCATGTTGGTCAGTGGAGGGGCTCATAAAACAGAAGGCTCTCCAAGCGTGGACCACTCAACATCTCAGCTAGAACTAGACTATTCTAGACTATTCAAAATGTTCAAAATACTCTTCCCAGAAACTTGACTTAGGGCAGCTCTTTCTTGAGATGGCTCTCATCTCAGGATAGAAGTAGAGGAACTACATATCTGAGGTCTTGGGCAAAAAAGCAGCTGGAGCTCACGGTAACGAGCCGCGTCACGTGATGATTAGCAGTAAGACTGTTACTTCTGCGGGTGATGTCTCTGTTCTCAGTCTGCTGGAAGAGAATGGGCCAAAATATACTAATTGGATGAAATGGAAATTACAGGAATTTGGAAATGGAGCGATGAAAACACAACCAGCACTAATCAAAGGCTAATTATTCTCAACTGGCAAGATGGCCACCTGGGGGTGTGAGTGACACAGACACGCAAGCGGGGGAGGAGCCGAGGCAGGGCCTGGAGGCCACTGGCTGAGGGTGGACGCTTATAGGAGATTCTTTTCTGCGAGTGTTTCTGATTAGTCAAGACATGTTTTTGGGTTTGTATCCTCTTGTTTACCAGAGGAAGGGCTGGCTGGGGGCTGGCGTTCTGGGCCCCTGTGCTGATTGCGGTTAAAGGATGACAATTTATATTTGTACGGTGCTCCCTGGAGGGCTCAGAGCTCTGGGAGGAGTGTTGTTTGCTTCCTCCCTTCCTAACTACATTTTAATGTTAGGTGATCAGATGAAGACGAAGGAAAAAGAAACTTACAGAAGGGCCTTGACCATACGACTGTGGAAGGGAGGAGGGGCTGCCTGGCTGGGACCTCTTGGTGGCTGTGTGTGGGAAGGACACGAGGGCCAGCCGTTTCCCACCATCTCCTCCCCACGGGCTCCGTTCCAGTTCTGCATCCGACGGCCTCACTGGTGGCCTCACTGTGGGCTCCAATCGAATCACCCCATTTTTAAGCAGTAGGGATAGCTCTGTCACAAGCTCTTCCCAGGACTTGCCTTGAGGCCATCCATTCCTTGAGATGGTATCCATTTTTAGGGATTTAATTTTGGTAATTAAAAAAAAAAATTTTAACATTTTAAATTTATTTTTTTAAGTACTCTCTACACCCAACATGGGGCTTGAACTGACAATCCCCAGATCAAAAGGCGCACGCTCCACCGAATGAGCCAGGATCTAGGATATACTATAGGAAACAGTGAGCTCCAGCTGAAGTCAGGGTGACTTACAGTGTAGCTCGACCCCACCTGAACTCCTGGGAACAGTGAGGTGAGGATTTCAGACCGACTCCACACTTACTCTCAGGTTATCCTAATTTGGGATACGTCTAGAACGCTCTTCAGGGTCTGGGATTTCTAGCAACACCTACACAGAATGGAACTACTCCAATGAATCCTGTCTGAATATTTCTGCAAATAAATCACTTGGGTTGTTATTTCTGGTCATTTTCTTTTCCAGGCAAAAACTGAAATCACTGAATTTCAACAATGGTAGGAAGGGAGCTGCTTGGAATAATGGGGGGAAACCCTGACTTAGGGAGACCACACTTGGGTCAATGTGGCCAGGTCCAAATGGCTAAAGGAAAACCATGCTCCCCTCTTCCCTTGGGGACCCCGCTGCTTGAGCAGTGGGTGGGATGTCTGGCAATCTGCTGAAAGGAAAAGGGGTAACACGGGGCTGATACAGCTTCTGATCATGCAATTTAAGAGCCTGATCAGAGTACTAGTGCAGAGACTGAATTTAGGGGAAAATAAATCTTAAACTATGAGGAGGCACCGTGTTCCTCTAATCTAGGGCTCCTCATCTCTATTCCTGTTCCATCTGTGCGTGAATGCATCTACTGAGGGGGTCACTGCCTCCTGGGAAGCCTATGTTGGTGGCTAAAAAGTTCCTTCTAGGGGCCCCTGGGTGGCTCAGTGGGTTAAAGCCTCTGCCTTTGGCTCAGGTCGTGGTCCCAGGGTCCTGGGGTCGTGGTCCCAGGGTCCTGGGTTCGAGGCCTGCATCGGGCTCTCTGCTCAGCAGGAAGCCTGCTTCCTCCTCTCTCTCTGCCTGCCTCTCTGCCTTCTTGTGATCTCTCTCTCTGTCAAATAAATAAATAAAATCTTTAAAAAAAAAAAGTTCCTTCTAGTAGGCCTAGACTAACATCCCGGTAACTTCTCCCCTTTGGAGTAACAGGAGTACAGTTAACTGAAAACACTCAGGGTTTGGACTGCGTGGGTCCACTCACCTACATGCAGACTGTTTTCTTGGGTAAATGCGGTACAGTACTTTAACCACATTTTCTTTTCCTTAGGATTTTCTCCCGAACATTCTTTCCTCCAGCTTGCTTTACCGTCAGGGTGCAGTATGCACAGAGTGCGCGCGCCTCAGGCGATCAGCAACGCTCTCGGGCAGCAGCAGGCTCTTAGCAGTTCAGTTTTGGGGGAATCAAAAATGATACATGGATTTTCTACTGTGCAGGTTTGGGGGGTTGGCCCCTAAGCCCTGTGCTAAGAGTCAACTTCCTTTTTCCCTCTACACCACTGCGTTTCCAGTGGTTGCAGACATCCACTAGTCCCGATCAATGTTCTCTGCTCAGCTGAAGGCAATGTTGTGAGGAGTCCATATGCGTCGGCCGAGGCCGCCTGGGGTTACCGGCAACCCTCCCCACCCCACCCCTGGGCTAGGAAAAAAAATTCCAGATGCAAATCTTGGAGTAATTTTCCTGACCAAATCCATCAGGAGACACAAATATTAAATGACCAGTGATAACATTTGGAAAAAATAATCTCATGTTAAAGACCTTCTTCCCTATTCCTGTCGAACCTCTCAAGTAAAGATTATGAAAGAGTCTTAAAAAAAGGAACATGAGGAGAAAGTATCTGCAAAGCATATGTTAAAGATATTATTCCCTTTTTGTCTTTAATTTTTATTTTAAGTCCGCTCCATGCCAGACACGGGGCTTGAACCCATGACCCTGAGATTGAGAGTCACGTACTCTTCTGATTGAGACAGCCAGACGCCCCAAAGATATACTATTTTAATAAAGTGCTCTCATACATCTATGAATTTCATGGGCAAACAGCAGCTAACTGAAGTTACCCTCATGAGCCAGGGTGATGTGCATGTATAAAGTCACTGAACTCATGAGTTACAAGTTATCCCATTTTACAGATGCAGAAACTGAGGTGCAGTTAAGGGGCATGGAGCCCAGGTGGTCCCTGACCACGCCACGGTGACGGTGACGTAGCCAGAGACAAGACACTGGCAGGGAAAAAAGAGAAGCGCCAGCAGCAGCCAGGGGCACACGGGAGAGGCACTGAGGTCCCATCCCTTCCGAACCTTCAAAGGAAAACCTGGTATTTGTGAAGTTGCAGAGAAATTAGCACTCCCTTGTGCTGCTGGTGGTTGGCAGCCTTTCTGAAGAGAGATTAGCATCGGGCACCCGAAAATGTGCTTGTCTTTTGATTCAGAAGGGCTATTGATAAGAAATTATCCTGAAAAAATGCGTAAGAATGTCTACAAAGGTCTGGTTACAAAGATACGCGAGAGTGGTTATGCTAGAGTCACGGGAGATGGAAAAGCTAGAAAAAAAAATACTAATTTTCAACCCTGGGAGACTGATTAAACTGGGCAGGACACACTTGTGAAGCAGGAGACCAGAGGACCCACGGAAAAATGTGCAGAAGAATTTTTAATACACAGCAACCTATGTAAGATATAAGTGATAAATCCCCCTAGGTTTCAATGTGAAAACAAACCGCTATTTTCTCCTTTTCGGTAATGAAAGAAATGTTTTTATATGCAGTGAGAAATGAGTGTAAAGATTCACGCCAAGTTGTAAATAACGATTATCTCTTAAGTAACGGCAATTTTCATTCTCTTCTTTGAGCCTATTGTATTTACATTTCTTTCTAAGTTGAACACATAGAAATCTAATAATAAAATAATGGGCAAATAAAAGTTATTTTTAATTAAAAATGGGAAGGCAAGAATAAGCAGAAAATTCCAAAGTGAGGAACCCTATTGGGACTCTCCTATCTTCCACGGCACTTTGTCATTGGCCACAGGGGGGTCTCTGAAAAATGGTGATTAAAGTTTCATCTCACCATTAAAAAAAAAAAAATCCCATCAGGACGTGGTAATTTTCTTGTAAAGGAGAGAGGTGTTGGTGAGGGAATCAGAGTCGAATGAGTTTTTCCTCTCCCTTAACTGTGTCCACGAGAGTTTTATACCTGAGTATGAAATCCCTTGTGGTGCCTGGGGGGCTCAGTTGGTGAAGTGTCTGCCTTTGGCTCAGGTTGTGATCCCAGCATCCTGGGATCGAGCCCCACATTGGGCTCCCTGCTCAGCGGGGAGTCTGCTTCTCCCTCTGTCCTCCACTCCTCCTGCTTGTGCTCCCTCTCTCCCTCTCTCTCTCTCTGACAAATAAATAAAATCTTAAAAAGTACATTTATGTTTTTAAAAAAAAAAAGAAATTCTTCGAGTAGAGCAAGGATGTGTTTAGTTTCTGACTCAGCCACCACTTCTAAAAAGGTTCAAACGTCCCTGTCGCCCCCAGAACAGCCCCCTTCGTGGGGTCTGAGGGTCTCCAGGCAAATTCCACATCGTAAGGGGATGCTGCGGTCCTTCCGCAGGTGTCCGCCGATGTGTCCGCAGTGCAGGGACGCGCAGCTCTCGGCCGCACACACTGTGAACGCGTGCATTACCTGTGCCTCCAAGCGGGAAGGGCTGACGGCAGTCTTCTGGACAGCTTGAGGCAGGACCCAGGTCTGAACTGAGGCCTGCCGGGAGAAGTGCTCCTTCTCCCTGGCCAGAGAAGAGACACCCTGCGGGGTTTGGAGGGTCCACACCACTGCAGAGCTCCTCTCCAACGCTCTAAACCCTGGAGCACCCGAAACAGTAACTCAGAAATCTCCTTTCTACCCAGGCATCCTCCTCTTTCCTCCCTGGGGCATTAGAATTAGAGAGAGAGAGAGAGGGAGAGAGGTATTTTAAGCCCAAATATGGCAATTTAATGGCATTCTTCAAAAGGACACCATCTTTTTACGCGTCTCAGGTGACCATCCGTATTATCTGAATGTTCTAAGGCAGGAAAGTCCGATCTACAGGAGCTTTAGTCTTCTTGGCGGATGGTGTAAATGGTTTTCTTGCTTGGACTTGCCAGAAGCACGAGCAGAAAGAGACGTGGATTTGGGGACTCCCCACTGCGGATGGGTATCACCATCCGCACCGTTTCCGCAAGCTACGACCTTGGCCTCACTCCTCAACCAGTTCAGCCTTCACCCCAGTAACCAAGCCTGCCGGCTCCCCCTCCAGCACCCTGGGGACCCATCACCTCTGACGTCGCCCTGGTTTAGGCTTTCTTTTTGTGTTTTATCCACCTTAAAATGCAAGTTTAAAGGCCAACAAAGAAACTGCTTCTAGCTCATCTTTGGAAAGAGAGAGGGTTTGTCCTGGATCAGAGCAGCGCGTCCGGCAGCAGAGACGTCCCCTAATCACAGAGTAGGAGGCAGGGAGAGCAGTCTTGCAAACAGCTGAGTAATTGAGGAGATAAAGTAATAACTGGTGAACGGCTGGAGAGATGAATCACGGTCGACAGCATCATTTAAAACGGACCAAATCAATGTGTTCTGAGGCTCACACACACTCCTCTCACTGTGGCAGGACACCGTGCGAGGCTGTGTGTTTAGCGAGCAGAACCCCGAGACAAGAACCAGACTGGCCAGTGTGAAGCTCGGCAGGAAAGAAGGTGGGTGGCAGACAGAACTCAAGGTACCAGATGAGCAGGGCTGAGGGCGGCAGAGAAAACCAAAGAACCCGGCCTGGACCCACAAGATTGGACGGCCAAGTTGAAGCGCACAGACAAGCACACGGGCCAGGGCGTGGGAGAAGAGGGGCTTTCAGATAGTCCTCCCATTCCTGCAAAGGCAGCCTTGTCTTAGCTCTTCTCACTGCCTGAAATGCTCCTCCCCCTGAATTAGGCAAGGACACCACCTCCTCCACGAAGTCCTCCATAACCACTCAGTGTGAAATCGCCCAGGTACCCTATCCATCACCCTGTTTGATTTCTCTGATAAGCACTTGCCATTCCCTGTTACTGTCTTGCTTCTTTGTTAGTTTTTTTCTGTGTCTCCCAAGCAGAATGTGAGCTCATCTCAGGCAGCAGAATCTGGGACTGTGAGCCACACAGTAGGTGCTTAATAAATAGTAGTGAATGACTGACGGAGCCCTTGCCTGTGTCTAGCCCTCCCGCTCGTCCTTGTGTTACCAAGGGCACGGCTGCCCTTTCCTCGGTAGGAAACTACCCAATCTACGTTCTGATATCGAATATATTAACACCAACCTGTCGATCTCAAGTCCTTCCACCACCTACCGGTCAGACAGGTGTATCTCTCACTTTCCCCAACAAATCCTCCCTATCAGGCCCTTCATCATCTCGTTCTTGACACGGGCCATGGGCAGCCTAACCTCTCCGTGAGCACAGTGTCCCTCTTCCCCTTTCTGCTTAATCTGACTACATTTCAGATTCCAGTCCGAATTTTCCTTGAAGTTCTCCTGAACATTCCAGCCCACAAGGATTTCTCCTCTCAAGGACCTGCAAAACTTACTGTGTATTTCAAAGGATACATACGATCCTACTTAATGTTACTACAATTGTTTCATGGAGGCTAGCCATGTTTCCCCAGCACGATGCCCCAAGTGTAAGTAGGGTACTCTAGGTGACCCACCCTCTTACTTCCCAAAGCCCCTCCCACAAAGCTGGACACAGAAACCAGACATGCAGCGTCGAGAGGACCGTGGATGGAAACTGCCCCAGACAGAAGACATGACTGCCCGTCTTTGTCATTTCTCTGAGCTCTAACCACAGCCCACTCCAACACAAAACTAGCTGAGACTTGTTCTAAACCCAGTGTGGAATTCACCCAGTGCACTAGACACCTGCTGTTTTCTCAATGCCTTAAATCCACTTCTCCATGTTCCAGGTATAACCATAGAATCTGGGATTTGGGAATCCTCCCCTTCTCCATTGTTAGCCAATTTGGATCCTAAAACTAGGGTGACTACAAAAACCTCATTATTCAAACCGATGCTTAAGAGTAAAAAGCGGACTCTATTTGTAATGGTGAAAAGCTCAACCATGAGAAGAGAAGACAGGGGGCCACTCTGGCCAATAGCTCCCGCTGAGTCAACAGCCAGCACAACCAGCCGGCTGCGTGAGGGCGTCTCCTGGATGTCCTGCCACGGAAATCATGACACATGTTATACACGGTTTTTAAGCCACGACGTTTCTGGGGTGGTTTGTTATGTAGCAGGAGACAACCGGAATAAAGAAGATGGAGGAGTAAGCATGATCCCTTCGGGGCTTTCCAGAGTAAGCCACAATATTTCTGCTTTCATGTCATTAGCCCAAACTTGGACCACAGCCACACCTGGTTGCTAAAGGGGCTGAGAACTGAGACCTTCCAGCTCTACTGCTGGCGCCCTACTGGGCCATCGGGGGCTCTGAAAGAAGGAGAGGCTTTGGGGAGATAAGCAGCAGTCTACTGCACAGCTTTTCTGTATTTTTTAAACTTTCCCAGGGTTCAAGTTCATCTCCATCCCTACCACTCTCAGTAGGTGAGATAGTGAAGCTCTCTTGTGTGGGGGCTGTCCACATTCCCTCCACCTCAAGTTTCTTGCCTCTCCACCCCTTCTCTCTTCTCTTGCTCGAGGCCACTCCTTTACCTGTGTTCTCAATCCTCTTTCCCCACATGGTCTAGCGCTCGGCTCCATCTACTACCTCTCTCTCATTCTCTACCTTGCGTTCTCTGGGGTACACAGGGAGAGAACAGGGAGCAATGGTAGAGGCCAGCAATGGGGACCCACCTGGAAAGGGTGGTTGAGGAGGGCTTCCACAAAGAGGTGACATTTAAGCCAAGACCTAAAGTAAGAGGAGGGTCCATCGTGTGAAGAGTTGGGTTGGCCACGGTGGGAGGGGAGGCAGGGCAGTGTTCGTGCGCAGAAAGTGCTACACTTGAAGGAAAAGACTTAGCCTTTTGGAGGAAATGAAAGAAGAGATGTACATGAGTGCTGTGTGTAAGTGGGAGTGGGGAGAAGCTCTAAGTGAAGGAAGAGGGGTAAGCGGTGGCCAGATGTGATGGAGCTTTGAGAAGATCAGAGGAGCTGGACCTCACTTGAAAGGTAGCGGACATGGTGGACATATGGTGAGGAATAACATGGACGCTGTTCCTTACTCCCATTGAGCTTACGTTCTAGGATGCTCCAAGCTCTTACAAGTGACAAAGGACACACTTGGAGCTTAGAGGCATGCAGCCTTCGAGCTCTTGGAGGAAGGTCTTTGAGTTCCTGGAAGAATATGGGTATGTTCTTGGAAGTTTGAAAAAGCTCCATGAGAATTTTAGAATTTTTTATTTTTTGTTTTGAAAAATACTATGACATCTTCTAAAGTATCTGATGATCACCTTACAATTGTGTGTTACTACACAATATTAGGGCTAGCGTGTGCGTCAGGGTTACTGGCCTTCTCCCTCCCTAGCATTCGTTCTCCAGCCTTCCCCACTCTGTTCCTGGCCCTGGGGAACCTGGCGTGCATGGATTGTAACAAGAACCTCCCTGGTCTCTGAGCGTCTGGTTTGGTTCAGCTAATGGGGAGTCCGGGCAGAAGAGGAAGACAGGAGTCTGGCTTTCCTGCTAGCTCTCTCCCCTCGAGGCTGTCCCTGGTCATCAGTGCCCAAAGACCAAAGGCCACACCTCCTTTCAAAGCGACTTCTCTACTTGACCTCCTCCTTCTGTCTGGTCGCCTGTCCCTGTCCCTGGATCCCACTCGAAACCCCTGCCTGCTCCTCTTTCCCCAGCAGCTCCCCTGCGGCTACTCACCCAACTACTGTACCCCCACTCCCACGTCCCTACATGTCCCCCCACCACGCCTTTAAATAAGCTCTTCGCAAGGAAGTCCTCCTCGAGTCACCCAGACTGAGTGTGCCCTCTGTCTCCGGCAGAGATCCCGACTGATGGACGCACAGAGGGACCGCACTATCCCAGGCTAATTAAAAGGGAGGTGGCCTGAATCTGGGAATGACTCATCCGCGGCAAGTGAAGACTAACGTCTTGGGGCCGTGGGGCTCGGACTGTTTAGAGAAAGATACTGAAAAGTTGGAATGGAGGAGGGTGGGAGTGCCGGGCAGCGGCAACCGGCGCGGCAGTCTCGCGTCGGGGGTGAGCTTGTCTCCGCAGAACGACATCAACTGTGACGCCCCGTTAAACTGGTCCGTCCGACTTATTCACCTTGTACTTGAGTCTGTGTGTTATTTGCAAATTGTTCTAATGTAGCATTAAGATCTATGATCATCAGAGCCTGCATCTGTATTCATGTTTACTATTTTTTTTTAATTTTTTTTTAAATTTATTTGACAGACAGAGATCACAAGTAGGCAGAGAGAGAGGAAGGGAAGCAGGCTCCCTGCTAAGCAGAGAGCCCGATGCGGGGCTCCATCCCAGGACCCTGAGATCATGACCTGAGCCGAAGGCAGCGGCCTAACCCACTGAGCCACCCAGGCGCCCCTCATGTTTACTATTTTTAAATAATACCACGATAACACGATATGTTCACATGGGTGATTTGTGAGAAAATTCTCCCCTTTAAAACGGATCTACACATCACGTGGTTTAAAAACCACCACTCGAGGCCGACATTTCAACCAGCGCAGAAGCACTTCTTGTGCACGAGGGGCTCAACATTCATTTGCCAAAAGGTCCGCGTTACAGTGACATTTAACGTTTTCATGGCGGGTCTCAGTTTTGCCTTCTCCGAAGACACTCGTGACAAGTTCAAGTTTCCAACCCTTGAGACCCCAGCCCTCCACCTGTGTCCCCCCGGTGCCCCCTGGGGCTCAGCACAAACACCGGGCCCCAGGAAGTAGTTCCCCGTGTCCTCTCCCGACCAGAGGTGAATTCTCCTTGGTTTGATCTTCCGAAGTGCGTCACACGCCGCTGCGGACTCCGCTCATGGCTGTACATCTTTCTTCCTCCTGGGAGGCTCTGGATTTCATTCTCTTCTATTCTCCTTAGCCCCTCCCAAGGTGCCTTACGGATGATAAGCGTGTCATCGGTATTTAGGGAATGAATCCGCGAACGATAGGAGTGTGTACGATATACATTTTGTATGATATGTATCTATACACATCTATAGTAACACTGAAAGTAAAAAAGTTGTGTGTAATTGTGTGACACGCCTTTGCCTGCTGCTCTGAACACGTGTTCTCTCTGCCTCCGGAGCACAGGCCAGGCTGCTCTCCAGCAGCTCCATTAAACACTGTCTCTTAATCTGCAAACTTAAGCTTCTCTTGTGCCAAGGGTTCTGTCTTGAGATTCTCTCCATTTGTACAACCCAGCGTCCCCTGGGCCCCTGCCCCTCCTACCACTCCTCTGCTAATGGACTCTGGCACAGTCAACCTCTCCTCACTGAGTATCCACCATCAGAGCGGCCTTATTCTTGTGATCTTGGGGGGAGCTGGATGAAAACAGTTCACAGACCGTGGCCTGCAGGAATTTACACAATACAGAGAAAGATAAGGAGTATCCATGCTAAATCAAAGTGAAAACATGGAGATAGAAATAACCTACATATGCTTAGAATGTCTGTAAAACTCCTAAAAAGTAGACCCATCTGCCGTGCCTGGGTGGCTCAGTGGGTTAAGCCTCTGCCTTCGGTTCAGGTCATGACCTCAGGGTCCTGGGATCGAGCCCCACATCGGGCTCTCTGCTCAGCGGGGAGCCTGCTTCCTCCTCTCTCTCTGCCTGCCTCTCTGCCTGCTTGTGATCTCTGTCTGTCAAGTAAATAAATAAAATCCTTAAAAAAAAAAAAGCAGACCCATCTGACTACAGTTAGTAACATTGTGTTATACATCCGAAACCTGTTAATTAGCCTGACTGGGGTGGATATTTCACAATGTCTGCATGAAATCATCCTGTTGTACATCTTAAATTTATACAACTTTTAATCGTTGGTTACACCTCTATAAAGCTGGGGAAAAAAGTGTTCACACAAGCATAAAGGGGTATTCTATCAAGAAAACTGAATGTGGGGGGTGCCTGGGTGGCTCAGCTGGGTGAGCATCTGCTTTCAGTTTGGGTCACGATCTCAGGGTCCTGGGATCGAGTCCAGTGTCAGCTCCTTGCTTTGCCTCTTCCCCTGCTGCTCTCTTTCTCCAACAAATAAATAAATAAAATCTTAAAAAAAAAAAGAAAGGAAAGAAAACTGAATGTGTAAAACTCAGAATTTCAAGGCAGTACATAAGGAACTATCAATTATTTATTTTTTAAAACAATTTTATTTATTTGACAGAGAGCGAGAGAGCACAAGCAGGTGGGGAGAGGGAGAAGCAGACTCCCACTGAGCAAGGAGCCTGATGTGGGGCTCGATCCTAGGACCCTGAGATCATGACTTGAGCAGAAGGCAGACGCTTAACCGACTGAGCCACTCAGGCACCCCTTGATAATTCATTTAACAAGATATTTTTTTAAAATACCTAGCTTCCTAAGGATATTGGAATTGTCCCAGATTTTGAAAGCTGGAGGGACCTTGAAGGTTATCTGCTTTCACACTTGCATTTTACAGATGAAGAAATAGGAGCCATCTGCTTTCTCGCTCTTACTCCAGGACGCCTGAGCTGTGTGAGAGAATTACCACGCAGCAGAGCAGGTGCGCGTCACTGCCAGGTTGGGGGCTGGCTTCAGCGGGACCCTCAGCACTAAGGGATGATTAGGCAACCTTCAAATTTTCCTTTGCTCACTGCCCACCTTGCCTCCCTTCCACGCTAACCAGATCCTTCTCGTGTTTCTTTCCTTCTCTAGCCTTTCCCCCAAACTCACTCTAAACAGCTGACCTTTTCGTTCACCAAACACTTGGGCAGGACTCGCGGCAGCCCAGATTCAGTTCCAGGTGCTGTGGCTGCAGTCGTGCCTTAAGCTAAGGTCTCTGAGCCTAAGAAGCTTCTCCTCTTGTTGGACGCTGTTGCCAGGTGACAAACAGGCAAACCCACACGTTTAAAACGTTGACCGTGGACCATGATCAGAAAGAGCGCTGGGCGGCTCTTTTACATCAGGCAGGGTCTTAAAAGGCCTCCTGAAGAAGGTAATGTCTAACCTGAGCTCGGAATGAAAGAAAGGTTCGCCTCTTCACAGTTGAAGGGAAGAGCATTCGAGGTGGCGTGGCGAGGGGAAGGTGGCAAGATTTCTTTCCAGAAAAGGAGGCAGGCCCTAGGTCATGCTGTTTTGTAATCCAAGGTACAGAGTCTAGATCTTATCCCAAGGGGGCTGGAGGAAGCCACTGGGATATTTTAAGTGGGGCTGTGACAAACTCTGATTCATATTTTACTTACTTATTTTTTTTACGCAGGCTCCATGCCCAGCATGGAGCACGACGAAGAGCTTGGATTCACAACCCTGAGATCATGATCTGAGCTGAGATCACGAGCCAGTCACTTAACCAACCAGCCACCCAGATGCCCCTGATTCATATTTTTTTTTAAAGATTTTATTTATTTATTTGAGAGAGAGAGAGCATTGTGAGCACACGAGTAGGGGGAGGGGCAAAGAGGGAGGGAGAAGCAGACTCCCTGCTGAGCAAGGAGCCTGACAAGGGGCTTGACCCAGGGGCCCTGAGATCATAATCTGAGCTGAAGGCAGACAATTAACCGACTGAGTCACCCAGGCGTCCCTGGAACATGGGACTGACTGTTCCTGACCGATTTAGAGAGTGGGGGGAGGGGCAGAGGGAGAGGAAGAGAGAATCTCAAGCAGACTCTGCGCTGAGCAAGGAGCCTGACACGGGGCTCGAACCCAGCACCCTGAGATCATTACGTGAGCTGAAATCAAGAGTTGGCCACTTCACCGACTGAGCTACCCAGATGCTCCAACAATAAGTTATTTTTTAAAATGTTATTAAAAAGAGAACTAATTTTTAAAAAGATCTCTGAAGTCGAAAAATTCAAGTTTAATGTTAAAAGGTCAGGAGGTGGGTTAACTATAAAACTGTGCTGGGCTGAAGCCTGGACTGGGGACCCGGAAGACTTCACTGAGGCCTTCTCTGACGGGAAAGGGAAACGCAGAGGGACACGACTCCATGGAAGGAAAGTTCTAATGTTCCCTTAACAGGAATTCCAGGAGTGGAGAGGGGGAGATTAAAGACATAAAGACCCTTGGATGTCCCAGAACATACGTTCTCATACCAAAGTTTCCAATCAGTCCCAAGAAGAATAAAAACAACCAAAAAAAGTCTAGCTGTGTGCTGTTAAGATTAAAGAGAAAAATCTGAAAGCTACCAAAGAAAATGAGGCAGATGACCCAGAGGAATGCCAAGTGGGCTGATGGCGATCAGCCACCTGGCCTGTGAGGAGGTAATGGGATGACATCACCGAGGCAGCGAGGAGATCATCATCTTCATCTCAGAATCTTATTCTCTGTCCATCTCCCATGTGATGTTAGCAGTGAAGAGACACTTGGACCAGCTACAATGGTTTGCGGCTTACAAACTGTCTGAAAGGAGGAACGAAGGACATTCTCCAAGAAGACGAGAAACGAGGCTTGTGATAGGCAATGGGTTGCACTGCAGAGTGTGCAGAGAAATGAGCAAAAGGGCTTTTGCGTGAGGAGCACTGACTACGAATTGTTGTGAAGTTTTAGAAACACGGTCTGTAACCAGAAGGAAAGGGCCTTGGAGAGGGAGAGGACTCTATTCAGGGTCCAAGTTTCTGACCAGGCACCTGCAGACCCCTGCCCCGTGTCCAGCACTGGGCCTGACACAGAGTGCTCCAGAAGCGCATGCTGCAAAAGGAATGAGCGGATGGACGAGCGGTTCGGCCAGCTCGTGGCCTGTCCAGGGCATCCGAAGAGCATCCCTGCGTGCGCTCGCAGCCGTGAGCGGGGACGAGGGCGGTGGGGAGGGCTTGCTGCCTGACTGTTCTAAAGACAAGTTTGGATTGTGCTCCTTCCAAGGGCTTCTGGGAAAAATGCCTCTGCTGGCAGCTCTGCCCTTAGGCCTGAGGCCAAGAACCTCTGAACAAATAATGTGCCGTCCAGCCAGGGCAGGAGAGGACAGCCACATGTCTGGGGAGCACACGCTTCCTGTCTGCGGGGCGCCCACTGGGAGGCTCTTTCTCCACGTTCCAGATCAGGTCCAGATTCCATATAATTAAGAAATCATTACTTGGGACCTGGAGAGTCTGCACTTACAGACCATCTAATTCAGATGATGAAAAGCTTTTGGAGGCCAGGCACGAGATAAGCGGTCACCCCCTCACATTCTTCTAATGCTGAGGGAATCAGGCCAAGGGCAGGGCAAACTCCACCCGTTATTTCCCGGAAAGAGGTCGCTGCGGTCCTTCAGGAGTGGAGAGAAATCCCGAGCGTCTCCACTAACTTCTGGGACAACTACTGAGTTTCCAAGAGTTCAAATCCAAGGCAATATGGACAGATGTAGCCTGGCTTGGTCACGGACAGTGTGCACGGACCTCATCATCGACACCTCCAGACAAGATTCTGTTTTCAGTCTATTTATTGAGACCGCTGTGACTTGATCTTGAAGGTCTTTCCAATTCTAAAAGTGCAAGCTCCGCTGTAGTTCGGCTGCAATGTTCTCCTATTCCCCACGGCCGCTCCTCTTCATTTACCCACTGTCAAGTGCACCAGTGATGCCCGACTAGAACTGTAAGAATTTTTACCCAGTTCCGCGGCCGCTCCCAGAGTGGCAGGGACACGCAATACGGATAGGCCGTGGCGCTCCCGTGGGGAGTCGCGGGGTTCTTGTCCACATCTGCCGAGTTCTCCGTCAACACCACCACCACTCCGTCTTGACCCTGCTGAGGACCCTCTCCGCTCGTTCTTCCCTAAAGCCAGCTGCACTGTCTCTCCCCTGCAGGCTCCTGGGCAGCAACTCTGGAGGCGGTGGAAGGGGCCACACAGAGTGATCTCTCTGCGCCTCTGGCCCACAAGCAGTCCACACTCTCATTCCCTGTTTTGGGCTCAGACAAGTGGCTCATCTCTTTCTCCTCACTTGAGGACCCCTCCTGCCAGGTCCTCAGGGCTGTGATATACTCTCTCCACAGCAGGTGTCACCACCTCCCGCAGGTGTCATGCCCCCTCCTCAGCAGGTGTCACCCCACGTAGGTGTCACCCCCCCTGCAATTGTCACCCCTCCCTCCTCAGCAGGTGCCACCCCCTCCTCCTCTCCAGGTGCTGCCTCTTTGGCTCCCTGCTTCCTTCAACTCAACTAAGGAACCTGCCTGAGTTTCTCCCAAATCAAGTCACCAACTACCACTTCCTGGGACTGTGCCAAGAGAGGGCTCTTCCCTTCTCTCTCTACCAAGTCTCTTAAAGAGGAATCCGCCTCTCACCTCTTACTCAGACTTACTCTGGGACGACTACTGAGTTTCCAAGAGTTCAAATCCAAGGCAACATGGACAGATGTGGCCTGGCTTGGTCGCCTTTCTGAGGCCTTGCTTGCTCACGATCACCAGCAACCACCTAATAACTAGACCTGTGGGCCTTCCTCTGGCTCACGGCATTTCACGCTGACCAGCGGGCTGCTCTCTCCTCCCTCGGCCACGGCCCCATGCACGGCCCGTGTGCCCAGAGCCTCTTAGTCTGTTGCTTCACGGCGGGTTCTCTGCCAGCCTCCCCCGCTCACCTTCCCTGGTGTCCCAGGGTTCTGGCCTCAGTCCCGATTCTCACTGCCTGGGATCTCTGCAGCCCGGCCTCACTGCTGCTGAGAATGCAGAGCTCTCCATCTTCATCTCAGATCTCCCTCCCTCCTTCCCACCTGCCCGCCCCACCCCTCCTTAAACATCACCTTCCTTGGGGTGCCTGGGTGGCTCAGTGGGTTAAAGCCTCTGCCTTCGGCTCAGGTCATGATCTCGGGGTCCTGAGATCGAGCCTCGCGTCCGGCTCTCTGTTCAGCAGGGAGCCTGCTTCCTCCTCTCTCTCTGCCTGTCTCTCTGTCTACTTGTGATCTCTGTCTGTCAAATAAATAAAATCTTAAAAACAAAACAAAACAAAAAAACCCATCACCTGCCTACTAGACCTACCTAGAACACCTAGACATACCCCAACATGGTCCCAAATGGAATCAATTATTTTTCTCTCAAAACTGCTCCTCCTCAGCTGCATTTAGAAAAAAGTCATGCTGGCCTCATCCTCAGGCCCACACCCCGCGGGCTGACTCATCTCTGCTTACTCAGGGCTCCCGTTGTATTCAAACCTCCCTGTTTCTTACCTGGACCACGATGGCAGCTGCCGCATTGACTTCTCTGCCTACAGCTGCTAATCTCCCCAGTTCATTTTCTATAAGCCCCCAGAGTAATCTTTTTAATTTTTATATATTTTTTTAAATTTTAGTATTTATTTATTTATTTAAAGATTTTATTTATTTATTTGTCAGAGAGAGCGAGCCAGCGGCAGGCAGGGGGAGAAACCAGGCTTCATGCTCATGTGGAGCTCCACGCCAGGACCCTGGGATCATGACCTGAGCCGAAGGCAGCCGCTTAACTGACTGAGCCACCCAGACACCCCATATTTATTATTATTTTTTCACTAGGTCCATGTCCAGCACGGAGCCCAACACAGGGCTTGAACTCATGTCCCTGAGATTAAGCCCTGAGCTGAGATCAAGAGTCAGATGCTTAACTGACTGAGCCACCCAGGTGCTCCCAGAGTAATCTTTTAAATCAAGAGTTGCATGCTTAACTGACTGAGCAACCAGGAACCCTGAGCATGTGACTCTTTTTTTTTTTTTAATATTTTATTTATTTATTTGACAGACAGAGATCACAAGCAGGCAGAGAGGCAGGCAGAGAGAGAAAGAGAGAGGGAAGCAGGCTCCCTGCTGAGCAGAGAGCCCGATGTGGGGCTCGATCCCAGGACCCTGAGATCATGACCTGAGCCGAAGGCAGCGGCTCAACCCACTGAGCACCCAGGCGCCCCCAGAGTAATCTTTTAACAGTAAAATGCCATGGCATTTCACTTTTTAAAATGCTTCCATGTCTTCCCCCTTGGAAAACTCCCAAATTTCTTAGCTGGAATATTAGATCCTCCATATGGCTCCTCTTTACTTTTTTTTTTTTTTAAGATTTTATTTATTTATTTGACAGAGAGAGAGAGAGATCACAAGTAGGCAGAGAGGCAGGCAGGGGGTCGGGGGAAGCAGGCTCCCCACCGAGCAGAGAGTCCGACGCAGGGCTCGATCCCAGGACCCTGAGATCACGACCTGAGCCAAAGGCAGAGGCTTAACCCACTGAGCCACCCAGAAGCCCTCCTTTCTACTTTCTTAACCTCGAGTCACACCACCCTCCTCTGCAAACCTGCGCCTGACGCCGCCGGGAAGTCTTCGAAAACTGCCATGCTTCTTGTCAAGACCAGCCACCTCATTTTCCAGGCCCAGTGTGAAGTGAACAGGCAGGCATCTTGTTAAATGATCATTAAGGAGTTCAAGGCAGTGACACCAACTTTCACGCTGAGTGTGAGAGCCTTCTGAGCATGCCACGGGCTCCGCGTCCGTGAAGACACTTGGCCTCGTCCGCATGTTGGTGTTTTTGGTAAAGTGCTTGCTCTGCCTGGATCGGTGTTTCCAACGTTGCCTTCCTGGTACAGGCCTCGCTGTGCTTTTAGACAAGCATCGGTGCTTCCTAACCTAACGAGATGGCAGTAATCCTTTTAAAAACTAGGCTGAAAACTGGACCCTCATCCTTCTGAAACTACAAATCCATCTTACATAAAGTCTGGAAGACGATTTTAAGAATCTTCATATCCTCTCTTGGGCCTGTAAACCTGAACTCAGAGAGGCCATGAACTTGAGACTGAAAATCTTACCCGAGAGTCAGTTCCCATGTCATCTTCCCTACTGGGCCTTCCTGGCCCCTTGCAAGCACTTTGACCTCTATAGGGCCTCCTCCATCCCTCTATCTTTACCATGATCATTGTAAGTCTCAGATGACAGTCCCAGTTTCTTAAAAGCCCACCATATCTGAGACACAGTTCAGCACTTACTGTAACTCGGACAGTCAGGTATTTAATGACCATTTTCACAGGCAGGGCCCCCGAAGCTCAAGGAGTTTAACTACTGACCTTAAAGAAAGGGGGTGGGATTGGGGGGGCGGGAATCTGGCTCCTGGTCTGCATCAGGGAGACTGGCGGCGGAGGCCCTCCTGTCACTGACTCTCTGCTGTGGTCACTTAACTGCACCTTCGCAGACCCGTGTGAGGAGAGAAGATATTTGCAAATGATGTATCTGATAGGGTATGATATCTAAAATATATAAAGAACTTATACAACTCAGCACCAAAAAAAAAAAATAATGCAATTAAAAAATGGTCAGAGAATAGACGTTATTCCAAAGGAGACGTCCAGATGGCCAAGAGACACATGAGAAGATGCTCACCAGCGTTCATCCTCAGGGAGGTGCAGATCGATTCCATGATGAGATCCCGCCTCACACCTGTCAGAACGGCTAAAATCAATGACTCAGAAAACGACAGATGCTGGTGAGGAGGTGGAGAAAGGGGAACCCGCTTACACTGTTGGTGGGAACGCAAGCTGGTGCAGCTACTCCGGAAAATAGTATGATGGTTCCTCAAAAAATTAAAAATAGAAATACTGTACAATCCAGTAATTCCATGACTATTTACCCAAAGAAACTGAAAATACTAATTTGAAAAGACACAGGCACCCTTCTGTTTCTTGCGGCATTACTGATAGCAGTCAAGATACGGAAGCGACACAAGCGTCCATCAACAGATGGATGCATCAAGACGATGTGGTGATCTACATACAAGGAAATATTACTGAGCCCTGAAAAAGAACGTGACCGTGTCATTTGCAAGAACATGGATGGAGCTGGAGGGTATTCTGCTGAGTGAAATCTAAAAAATTAAGCAAATGAACAAACGAAGGCAGAGCACAGAGGACACACTGATGGTTGCTTGTGGGGCGGGGGAGGCTGAAGGGATGAGCAAAATGGGTGATGGGGCATGAGAGAGACGGGCTTCCATTTACGGGATGAACGCGCCACGGGATGAAAGGCGCAGCAGAGGGAATATGGCCAGTGGTGGTGTCACAGGGTTGTGTGGTGACAGAGCAGAGCTGCGCTCGCGGTGAGCGCAGCATAGGACGGACTTGTCAAATCACCATGCTGCACACCGGAAACGGATGTGACCCTGTGTTCAATCTTTCCAGCTATACTCCAATAAAGATAAACAAATTTATAAAAGGAAAACTACACGAAAAAGAGAGACGGAATATCAGTGACAGTTTTTCACATCATAAATTACAGATGGTGGCTAACGTAGAGTTAAATTCTCCTTCCTGTCTGCTGCTTGCTAAAAACTGGTGCTTCAGTCCCAGGCAGTTTTCAGGAAGGGTCTGTAAGAACCCCGCCTCTCCCCCCAGTTCGTGGGCTACAATCTTTGCACGTGTTTTGCCAGGGAGCCTCATGGTGCGGGTCTCCTTCCTGTCGAGCAAAGGGAGGAGGAAGGACGCGTGTGTTCGCGCCATTACGGACCCAGCACTTTTCTCGGTTCGGAAACACTCTTCCCAATAATCTCTTGATTAAGCCAGGATTTACAAAAAGTCACTGTTATGCAGCTACGGAAAAATTAAGTTGAGAATAAATGCTAGGGCCTACTTTCGGGTATTTTCTTGGGGGGGGTCTGTGTGTGTGCGTGCGGTGGTTGGGGGGGTTACCTTTCACATTTTTCAATGTTGCGTTCCTGTAGAGTGAACAGGATAGCTCTCCCTGACCCGACTGTGTGCAGACCCCTCCGTCTGGTGCCCTGGCTGAGACGGGCCTGCCCGGCCCGCGCTCACACGGAGAGCAGCCGGCGAGGTCCTTGTCACACGGGTCCTCTCTCCTTTAATCAACCCAGAGCAGCTCTCACTAGACTCACAGCATTTTCTTGGCCTATCAAAAGTTTGTGCAATGCTGAACCTGGGATGTGGGTTTTGTTCCCTTGCTAACTAGCTATGGGCCCTGGGGCTAGTCCACCTCCGAGTCTCCTGTACCCATCTGCCAGAAGGCAAGAACAAAAACCACGGGTCACGCTATCAGAGGATCTAAAATCCAGTGGTTACGTGATTCACCTGAGGCCAAACAGAAAATCAGTCTAAGATCCTGACTCACCGTCTTAGCCAAGGACCGTCCTCCAGCCCCGAGGCCCACCTTCGCCCTGGAGGGATCAATCCCGGGCTCACTGGCTCTGGGGGGCTCCAGAACAGAGCACCAGGCTGGGGGCCCTGTCCCATTGGGCCCCAGGCCCAGGGCAAGCCCCCTTCTGCAACCCCAGAGAGCCCCACAAATGTTTAATTCATCTACCAGCTGAAGCAGGCTCCCTGCCTCTCCCTGCCCCGCTCCACTCTGGCAGAAAGGGGAAAACAGCACTTCTGTTCAGCTGCAATTTACTCAGCAGAGTGATTAATCAATTAATTATTCCATTCACCGAACTATTCGAAAGCATTTTTCAGTGTTTATCACGTGCTTCCCTGCACTGCTGGAGAACCAGAGGGGGAAAGGAGAGCCCTACTGGCAAAGATGCCGGTAAGGCCTGAAAGGGGTTAAAAGATTACAGTAATCTTCGTTAAAAATATTCATCCGCATCTAAATAATCAATTTTAATGCAAACAGTCAGTAAGGCATCTTTGCCCCAGACCTAAGGTTAAGGCACCTTCACTCTCTCAGACACCTGGACCTCCAAAAAGCTTCTCGGCCCTCCTGCCTCACTTGCTGACCCATGGCTTCACCATTCTTTGCTTGCTTCTGTGGCCTCTCCAGTCCCAGAAAGCCCTGGGAGCTGTTAAGTGGGGCCCTGGTGCAGGGTTGAATGAGAGCAGGGGCTCATGGGCACTGGGTACACCGGCGTAAGTTACATGTCACGGCTATGCTGGCTTTGGTTTGGAGAAGAGAAGGCAAAGTCTACATTTCCGTATCGAGGAGGTGAGGAGAGACAGGTTTTAGAGTAGCGAGTGGGTCCACAAGCCGACACAGCCCGGCATGGACCGGCCTTGCATCGCACTGGGCTTTACTGTGTCAGGTCAGAAGATGCCACTTTGCCTTTTAAGTGCCTGCGTCACTCTTAAAAAAAAGTAATATTGGATGCCCAGGGCAGGCTTTTCTCTGGGATAGGAATTATTATTATTTTTTTTAATATTTTATTTATTTATTTGACAGAGAGAGAGATCACAAGTAGGCAGAGAAGCAGGCAGAAAGAGGGGGAAGCAGGCTCCCCACTAAGCAGGGAGCCCGATGTGGGGCTCGATCCCAGGACCCTGGGACCATGACCTGAGCTGAAGGCAGAAGCTTAACCTACTGAGCTACACAGGCGCCCCTGGGATAGGAATTATAAAACCTATCTCAGTCTTTGTGTGTCTTGTCCTCCCTGTAGAGGACACGTAGAGCTGGCGACATCCCTTCCATCGATGCCCACTCCGTGCGGTGTTACTATTAGGTAACAGAACACATCTGGAGCATTTCCCATAATGTCCAGCACGCAGTAAGCACTGGGTAAATGCTAGCTTTTATTGTAGTTGTTAATCCACGGTGCCAGCAACTTTGTTGTGACGTTTCTCCGGGATGGCGCCGCATTGGACCCGGGGTTCGTGGTTTTATAGAAAGGAGCCTGGTCATCGCGGGGACATGAAGCCGGCTTGCCATGGGAGCCAGGTGGCCGGATCCCCAAAGTTCATCATTCTTGGGTGGAGCTACTAGCGGAACCCCGGTTCCCATGGCTTCATGACACACCTGCACCTGCTGGGAAGCAGCCGCTGGAACTTCCACCGGCTAGCCGCTAGTAAGAGGAACCTGTTTCTTTGACAGGCTAATCCCACTCCTGCTGGGGATGGCGTGCTTCAGTCTTAAGTAATAATACTTTCTCTCTTCATCTTTACTGCACTTGGACACTGAAATTTATCCCTGCCGATTTCCTTAAAATCTCAACTTAGCCACTTGGGAGACACGTTTTGCATGTTTCCTGTTGAGAAATGCTGCAGACAAGGGAAAGGTGATTAGGCTACTCCTTACCTGACTTCTCAAATTCTTCCTGGATGGGATAAGGGGCTCGGGGAAGAAGAAGAAACTAACTTTGAGGGTAGACTGTATGGTTATTGCATCATTTCTCAACCTCTTCGTTAGAGGGAAACATGGTTAAAATGTACATGAAAGGGGACACAATTGAAACAGGGCACGTCCGTCTCATGGGTCAATGCAGAAAGGAAGGAGGGCCAGCACCACCCTCTTATCTTGGCAACAGTGCAAATACTATAGGCTGGTTTTGTATGAGAGAGGCTCAAGTTTAAGAAACAAAAATCCAGGGGCGCCTGGGGGGCTCAGTGGGTTAAGCCTCTGCCTTCAGCTCAGGTCATGATCTCAGGGTCTTGGGATCAAGCCTCGCATGGCGCTCTCTGCTCAGCGGGGAGCCTGCTTCCCCCCCAGCCCTCTTTACCTGCCTCTCTGCTCCTTGAGATCTCTGTCTGTCAAATAAATAAATAAAATATTTTTTTAAAAAAAGAAACAAAAATCCAACTGAGCTCATTCTTGTTCCTTGCCAACTGGTGGCATTAGCTACTGCCTAGCTTCCAAAGATATGGGAAGTGTAGCAAGTCTTGCAAGCTCAGGATCCGGGTCGCATCCTGATTCCCCACCCAGGCCCTTCTCTTCAACAACCTCCATGTGGACAACGACCGTGGCTGCTTTGAGAATCCCTAAAATAAGTTGAGTTATCTTGGCTAAAAGCAGGTCTCCCCTATCAGGGAAGATGCTTTTGAGACTACTGCCCAGCAGCCGGAACAGCTAGACGCGCCCAGCAGAATAAGACGGGAGGGATTTTGTGCTCAGGCCAAAGACTCACTGTCCTGGACAATCACTCCAAGAATACTCCATGCTTTGGGAGGCGGGGACGGCAACATGGGTCCAGTCTCAAGGAATGGGACTTGGGATTTGGGGATAGGGATATGAACTTAAGGCAGGTTCAAATTCCAAAGCAAGCTTCCCGAACTGCCCTGGGTTGGAATGGCAACCTAAAATGTATGAAAAAGCAACAAAGCATTTTAAGGGTAGGTTTTATTTTAAAATAGCTTTATTAAGGTATAATCAACGTACAATGAACTGCACATGCAAGAGAGTACACTTCGGTAAGCTCTGACACATGTATTCATGTATGTACTCATGAAACTGTCAACGGTCACGACAATGAGGGTCTTCATCATGCTGAAAGTATTTCCATGTTCTTTCATAACCTGTCCCTCCTGCCTCTCCCCACCCCTCACCCCACAGCACACTCCTCGTCATGTCCCAAGGTAACCTGATCTGTTTGATAGATTTGTGTTTTCTAGAAATGCGTATGATCATACAGTATGGATTCTCTCATGTC
The DNA here is from genome assembly GCF_002288905.1 of Enhydra lutris kenyoni. NCBI lineage: Eukaryota > Metazoa > Chordata > Mammalia > Carnivora > Mustelidae > Enhydra > Enhydra lutris. Next base: position 27,902,177 of record NW_019154121.1, read on the forward strand.
TGGCTTCCCTCATATTCTGAGGTTCATCAGTGCTACTGCCTAGATTTCCTTGCACAACTGTACTAGTTTATATCCATTACCTATTGAGGACGTTTAGGTTATTTCTAAATTTTTGCCATTTGGAAGAGAGTGGTCTGACTGCTGTGTACAGTTCTTCGTGTGGGCACATGCTTTCCCTTCGCTCAGGTCAATGAGTAGCAGTTGAATGGAGAGCACAGAGTCAACGGCTGTTTAACTTTTTAAAAAGCCACCACGTGGATTTCCAGAGTGGTGTGTGGTGGGTACCATTTTACCTTCTTACGCAGTCTGTGAGAGTTCCAGTTCCTCCCATCCTCACTAGTACTTGGCACAGCCAGTTTGAAAACTAGCCATTCTCATCAGAGTACCTGGTACGATGGTATCTCATCGTCCTTTCACTTTGATTTGAACATCTTTTTTTTAAAGATTTCATTTATTTTTATTTTTTTTAAGATTTTATTTATTTATTTGGCAGAGAGTGATTACAAATAGGCAAGAGAGGCAGACAGAGACAGAGGAGGAAGCAGGCTCCCTGCTGAGCAGAGAGCCCAATATGGGCCTCGATCCCAGGACCCTGAGATCATGACCTGAGCCGAAGGCAGAGGCTTAACCCGCTGAGCCACCCAGGCGCCCCTAAATACTTGATTCATTTTTTTTTTTTTTTTTTTTAGATTTTATTTATTTATTTGTCAGAGAGAGAGTGGGAGTAGGAGCAAACACAGGCAGACAGAATGGCAGGCACAGGCAGAGGAAGAAGCAGGCTCCCTGATGAGCAAGGAGCCCGATGTGGGACTCGATCCCAGGACGCTGGGATCATGACCTGAGCCGAAGGCAGCTGCTTAACCAACTGAGCCACCCAGGCGTCCCTACTTGATTCATTTTTATTCGAGAGAGAGCGCATGAGCTGGGGAAGGGAAGAAGGAAAGGGAGAAGCAGGCGCTCGATTCCAGGACCCTGAGATCATGACCTGAGCTGAAGGTAGATACTTAACCAACTGAGCCACCCAGTCGTCCCATATTTGAACCTCTTTTCATGAGCTTATTTGTCATCTATACATCTTCTCTGGTGCAGTATCTGTTCATGCTTCTGCCTTTTTAAAAATGGAGTGATTTACTTTCTCATTACTGAGTTTTGACAATTAAAAAAATTATATACACACACGTGTATTTTGAGTATAAGTCCTTTTTCAGATATATGATTTACAAATATTTTCTCCCAGTCTGTGGTTGTCTCTGCATTCTCTTAATGTCTTTTGAAGGGCAGAAATTATTAATTTTGATGAAGTCCAATTTATAAATTTTTTTTTTTTTTTTTGCTTTTCTAAGAAATCTTTAAGTCAAGGTCAACAGATTTTCTCCTATGTTTTCTTCTAGAACTTTTGCAGTTCCAGTATTACTTTTATTTATTTATTTAAGATTTATCTATCCATTTTAGAGGAGGGGAGGGGCAGAGAGAGAGGGAGAGAGAGAAGCCCAAGCAGAGTCCCTGCGAGTGAGGTGCTGGACACAGGGTTCTGGCCCACAACCCTGAGATCATGACCTAAGCTGAAACCCAGAGTCAAAGCCCCAACTAACTGAGCCAGCCAGATGCCCCCCAGCATTACTTTTAGAGTTAATTTCTGTATGGTGTGAGATAAGGGTTAAATTTGTTTTTACATGTGGATACCTAAATGCTCTAGCACCATTTGCTGAAGAGACTATCCTTTTTTAAACTGCCTTTGCATGTTTGCTGAAAATCAACTGAGGTCACTGCTTTCCATATATATAGATGTATGTATGGGTCTATTTCTGAACTTTCATTCTGTTCTACTGATTTATCTCTTTTTATACCAGTGTAACATTACCTTGATTATTGTAGCTTTATAATGAGTGTTGAACTCAGGTAACACAATTCCTCACACTTCTTTTGAAGTTGTTTCAACTATTCTAGGTTCTTTGCATTTACAATCAGCATTGACATTTAGCTTGTCAGTTTCCACAAAAAAGCCCATTGTGATTTTTTTTTTTTAAGATTTTATTTGTCAGAGAAAGAGAGTATGTGCACAAGCAGAGGGAGAAGCAGACTCCCTGCCGAGCAGGGAGTCCCATGCAGAGTTCGATCCCAGGACCCTGAGATCATGACCTGAGCCAAAACCAAGAGTCAGATTCTTAACCAACTGAGTCACCCAGGCACCCAATTGCTAAATTATTATTCATTCTATTAGCATTTGTGTAGATTCCATCACACTTTCTACATAGATGATCATGTCATCTATAAGTAAAGACAGTCTTATTTTTCCTTTCCTTTACCACTTCCCTTCTTTTATTTATTTATTTTTTGGAACTTACTGTCTTGGCTGTTGAATACAAGTGACAAGATCTTCCTGATCTTCGAGGGGAAGCATTCCATCTCTCACCATCGAGTCTGGTATCAGTTGTATGTTTTGCATAGATGCCCTTTTTCAGGTTGGAGAAGTACCCCTCTACTTCTGGTTTACTGAGAGTTTTTATTAGAAATGGATGATGAATTTTGTCAACTGCTTTTCTGCATCTATTGAGGTGATATTTTTTTCTTGAGTCTGTTAATATGGTAAGTTACATTGATCAATTCTTGAATGTTAAACCAACCTCATATTCGTGGGATAAACCCCACTTGGTTATGATGTATTATCTTTTCTATATACTGGCACATTTGATTAGTTAAAATTCTTGCATCTGTGTTCATGAGGAATATTGGTCAACAGTTTTTCTTCTGTAATGTCTTTGATTTTGGTAAGAGTAATGATGGACTCATAGTATGAACTGGGAAGAGTTCCTTTTTGATTCTCTGGGAAAGTTTGTGTAGACTTACTATTACTTATTCCTCAATACTGGGTAGTATTCAAGTGTGAATTTTTACAAGTTTAGGAAAAACATTGTAAAAGACTGAAAGGGACCCAAAAGATGACTAGGTGTATCCTGTCTGGGTCATGCTTCTAGGTTATCTCAGCCTTTCTTTGTCTTTGAGCTGTTTACCACTCTGTAAGCTGTAGAACACTGATAATAATGCAAGAGTCTTGTCCATAAAAATGCAGTTAATTGTATTTGGTGGAATGCAATTTATTATTGCCCTGAAAACAGACCTACTTTGCATATATTGTAAAATCATTTCACGTCACCGCCTGTTCTTTGAATTATCTTTTGAACCAACTGTTAACATCTCATGGCTCCCTCATCAGTTAATGAGTTAAATGAAATCTTGGACACATGTTTGTTTTATACTTGCACAAGAGTAGTAAGTTCACCTTTAACGTCATCATCTTTTTCCACAGGAATGAGGAGAATTCATAGTACAGGCTTTGTTCAACCCAAGTATTACCAGGTTGGTTACCTGCTAAGGTGATGACATCCAGAGAAGAGTTGTTTTAAGATGAGAGACAGGACTGGCATTTGTTTCCTCATCTTTAAAAAGAGGTATTGGGATGGATAATTTCCAAAGTCCTTTCTCATTCTAACCGTCCAACTCTGACTTGGCGATTTCATGATGAACTTCGATTTGCAGAGTTCAGTTTCATTATCTGTTATAATGGAATAGTGATACCTTCTGTACCCATCTCAGATAATCCCACGAGATAACAGATTTGAAATGTTGGAAGTGCAGTATAAATCTAGACAGTTATTATCTGTTCTTCGTGAAAAGCAAAGATAAATGATTCCCAAGCCTCATTCTCTCATTTTGGTCAATTGTTGAAAATTTGAAATCTTTGTAATCTTCCAGGAAACCTGAATGAGCTGATTTGGACTTAAACTTTTTTTTTTTTTCATTGAAGAAGAGTCATCATCTTAAATTAATTTCATCATGGGCTTTAAATAATCTAGAATGATATTAAATTCTAAAACTAGACATTCCGAAATATATCAAATGCCTCTAGGGCTGCTCTCAAACACTGGGGCAGTTGCACAGACAGTGCTGAGAAGGAGCCGTTCTCATTTCTACACTGTAATTAAAAGGTTCATAGAATTCTTCAAAAAGCTGTATGTCTCCCATTTCCTCACGGCCAGCGCTGCATATGAGCCAGAGTACTCCTTGTGACAGATCTTATCTTTCCCAATCTAAATTTAAAACTCTTAGAATATGAGGGAAAAATAGGAAATCTACCCTATATTTTATGTGCCTATGTATGTGTTCATCCATCCATCCGTCCATCCATCCACCCATACACTCGTCAGTCCATCCATCCATCCATCCATCCATCCCACAGTTATTTTCCGTGTGCAGGGCACTATGCACATTACCAAAATAAATAAATAAAGAGTCTAGGATGTAACCTTGCTTTTAAGGAGATCGTGAAAATCCTTCTCCCACTGGGGGAGCATAAGGGGTGAGGGGAGAGCACCTGAAGGTCTTTTCTAGCCAGTGTTAGAGGAACTGCTATTCAGTTAATTAATTAATTAACCATCAGCAAACGGCATCCAGCAGGGAAGTGTGGCTTAGCTTCCAAATGCTAATTATTGGCCCCTTTATGGCACCGAGACAGCAAGGGCAAATCATTGCAGGATCCCAGATGAGTTGGCACGCAGACATTGCAAGGAGGCTATGATTCTCATTTGTATCAGCATGGATGCCAGTTTTTATCTAGTGAGATTAATTAGAACTTTTAGAAGTGTAAGTTAGAGCCATAAAATATTAACATTCACGGCGCTGATAATCTGTAGGTGCACTGAAATAGCCTGGGGCGATCTTCGGGTATGTGGCTTTGACTGGTGCTCCGAGGTGGAGTTTTCTGCCCCCTTTCAGGTTAAGGGTCCTTAGTGTTGTGCTCAGTGACTCTGGAGAGTCACCAACCCGACCTCTGCCCTTCACCTTCCCCTGCCGCCGCATGTTCTTGCATCCATCTTCCGAACCCCTTTTGTACTTCCCAGAAAATGTAACGCTACTTCGATGCATTTGTCACGCACCTGCTGCTAGAATTCTAGCTGTGACATCCCCAGGAAAATTTCTGGCTCAGTGTTCTAGGTTGCTCCTCCATCATTTACATGACCTATGATGCTCCATTAACTGGGGAAAAAAAACAGCATTTCTTTCTGCTCAACATGCAATTCCCAATCACTGAATGCTCTGAGAAGGTGATGGTCGTGACGAGCCGGTCCATTTCCTTACATCTTTGCACGATGCATTTCCCAAGTGTTCCTATCTCGTAATTAACTACGTTGTTCCGTTAACACAAACTTCTAGAGAGAAAGGCCCATGCCTGCTTCGAACAAACTGGTTCCAGGGACAGTGACAAGTGTAAATACAGGCTTCGTCTTCCCTCTGGTCACAGTTACTGAATCATGGGTTACACTAAGAGAGGGATACATTGTTAAGCCTTTGGCACTGTGGAGATGCTCTAACTCAGACTCCCTCCGCCCAGAGAGGGCAGGCACCTGCCTTAGAGTGCACTGTGGGAGGGAAGGAGGACCATGAGGTACTTCCCCCCAGCACACTGTCTTCTAAATTGTGTGTCTGTTGTTGTTTTTTTCTATTCTAGTTCCATCCTGACCAGGGACATTCACTGTATTTGGGGATTCCTATCACTTTTTGTCTTTCTACAGTTGGATAAATCCCCACACTGTGAAACTGACCTCTCCCACCCAGAGTCAAAACTCAAAGTCCCTAGCCCCCGTGTGGGGAAGCACGGACCTGCTTCCCATGCACCCACCAGGTGCCCCTGCGCTAGATGCTGACTTGACAGTGGCCATCTGATGAAATCTGTGCAGCATCCCATTCTGCTGATGCCGGTGGCAGCAGTGACAGTGACCGTGAGTCCCAGAGGCAGAAGTGGCACCCGGCTAGAAGCACACCTGGGGAGGTTGAGTTTGCACCGTGTGGTTCTCAGCGGACGCTGTGGCTCATGGATGGCTTCAGAAACTGGTTCTGGAAGCACCAGTCTGTCCCCTAACATCTGCAGGAAATCCTTTTCTGCTTAAATTAGCCATGGGGGATTCTGTTTTATTTTTTTCATTTTGGTAATTAAAACCCTAATCCTTACAGTACTGGTACCAGAAGTAGTGCCCGGCCACAGATCTTAAGAAAACAAGGACTGTCGGCTTGTTCTCTGACCCGAGTGGGTGTGAACACAGTGAGAACACATCTACTGCTAAAAGGTGCGGCTTTGGCAGCCCTCAGCAGCAGTGGCAAAACTGTTAAGTCAGTGATCACTCTGTGGTTATGAGGAATGACATTTCCAGTGAAGGCAAGGCTCTGGGGGAACGTGTGGCCACAGCCACGGGACAGTATGACAGGAATGAGAAGGTCAAACCCTGTGAAGTTGTATGGTTGCGTTTCAACAGAAGATGTGGTCTATACACACAACGGAATACTACACAGCCATCAAAAATGAGATCTTGCCATTTGCAATGACGTGGCTGGAACTAGAGGGTATTATGCTGAGCTGAATAAGTCAGTCAGAGAAAGACAATTATCATATGATCTCACCAATATGTGGAATTTGAGAAACAAGACAGGATCAGAGGGGAAGGGAGGGAAAAATGAAACAAGACAAAACCAGAGAGGAGACAACCATAAGAGACTTCATCATGGCGCTCAAACTGAGGGCTGCTGGAGGAGGGGAGGCGGGTGGGGGATGGGGTGACTGGGGGTTGGGCACTGGGGAGGGCACATGATGTGATGGGCACTGGGTGTTATCTAAGACTGACAAATCACTGAATTCTATCTCTGGAACTGATAAGACAGTATATGTTGCTTAACTGAATTTAAATAAAACTACTTGCTGTCATTAAGCAAGCAAACAGACTGTAGACAAAAAAGAAAGATTACATATCCCAAATCTTAAATTTCAGTTTAAGGAATTTTCAATGAAGTCGTGAATTTCTGATTACTCTGTCAACCACCACCAGTCACAGCTCGGGGCTGCCCGGCGGCCACCCCAGCCCCGGTCCTACCATTCACAAGCCAGCGTGAGCCCAGCACTGTTACCACACGTGCAGGCCTCGGGTCGGGGCAGAGGCGGATCCTGTGACTCGGAATGGGGCTGCGCGGGGCGATCTGGACGCCTCAGAATGTGCGGCGAGACCCCAGCCCACTGACCGGCCCCCCACAGAAGCCGCCCTCTCCTCCGCGGATGGAGCTGGGAGACGCTGCAACGGGGGAGCTGGTCCTCATGCCGGACCCCCAGCCCCTTTCTTGCGTCCACACCATTAAGTACGGTGATTCCAGCCCAGCCCTAAGGGAGCTGGTCTTCATGACTTGCGAACAGAGTCCTCACCAGTGTAGTTGCCAGGCCAGGCTCCTGCTGTAACTGGGGTTCTTCTGGAAAACACAACACAGCCAACCTCAGGGCTCTCACTCCCTGCTCTCCCCGGCCTTTCCGCCTTGGGTTAGCACCCGGTGGCGGGTAGGCCAGAGGAGCCGGCCGGCCCAACAAATAAGCCAGCCAGGAGCCACGGAAAGGAGTGCAGGGGCGTTGACACGGTATCCTCCCCGGCCCGCCTCAGCTCTGCCCATCGGCCTGCCTGCTCTCCTTTGCATCTTCAGCTACACGTGGGCATTCCTCAGTTCCTGGGCAAAAATCCGGCGTTTTCTAGTCTCCAGCCGCATGGCTCCCCACAAACACGCAGAGGGATCTCCTTCTCTTCTCGGGACCGAGCAACTGTGTCCCCGCAGTTTCTGGACCAGCTTGTAGAGACGTCAGGGAAGGCGGACGTGAGCATCTCTGCATGGACACCAAGCCCTGGGAGCTGTGACCGTGATGGGGACAGTGAGGCTTTTCCAGGCCTGCAGGGGCCCTGGGGCCCGAGACTCTCCACGACGCCCCAGCTCAACGGGGGCTTCCAAGCCGCCTCTTGGTCTTTAATGTGCGTCTGAGCGTTCATGGAAATTCTTGCTTCACTGTTGTGTAAAATGAAACAAAACCCAACCTTGAAAGTAACCTAAACGTCGCCAACAGGAGAGTGGCCGAACTTATTACGGCACATTTAGAGAAGTGGGTGCGGCTATCAGGCAGAGGCAGAAACTGGCGGGACTGTCAAAATCAAAAGAGCTAAAAGACGTCATTTCAAATGGCTGCGCACGCTCGGTTCTGCGGATGTACCGTAACTTCCTCATCCGACTCCGAATCCTTCAGCTGTAAGGTTGTTTCCAATTATATCTGCTATTACATGTAATAACCCCGGGACCACTTCTGTATACAATCTTCTATAATTTAACATAGTCTCCTCCAGACAGATTCCTAGAAGGGGAGTTTCCAGATCAAAGGACATGGACTTTAAGGATCTTGATACAGATTTCCAAAGCGTTTTTCAGTGTGTGCATTGACTTCTCCTTCTCTGCAGTGCATGAAAATTTAATTCCACTCTCCCCAACATTATCTTTGATTGGCTAAAAACAATGCTTCATATTGTTTTAATCTGCATTTCTGGATTACCAGTTAGGTTCACAATTTTTATTTATTTTTAAAAGATTTTATTTGACAGAGAGAGAGAGCACAAGTAGGCAGAGAGGCAGGCGGGGGGGGGGGGGGGGGGCGGGAAGCAGGCTCCCTGCTGAGCAGAGAGCCCGATGTGGGGCTCGATCCCAGGACCTTGAGAGCACGACCTGAGCTGAAGACAGAGGCTTAACCCACTGAGCCAGCCAGGCGCCCCAGGTTCACAATTTTAAATATTTCTTAGGTTATTTGCGTGCTTTCTAAAAATTATCTGTTTATGTTTTGGACCCACTTTCCTCCTGAGTTTTAGTGTTTTTCCTATTAGTGTTTTTGAGATTGTTTATTTAGGTAATCTCTACACTCAATTTGGGGCTTGAACTCAAGACCCCAAGATCAAGTGTCCCTTGCTCTACCAACTGGGCTAGCCAGGCGCTCCTATTTTTCCTATTAATTTATATAAAGTCTTAACTAGGACAGTTGTGCTATTGCGCACTGTGCAACCTGCCCAGCGGTCTTTGGAAACCAACTGATTTAGTTATAGCAAATGACCACTGCCTTATCCCCAAAAGCTGTACTGCTAATCCCAAAGGAAACCCCTTACACCTTGTACATACACAGACCTCATGCAGGTTGTGTGTAAAAAGAATATATTTTTCAAACAGCTTGAATAACTCAAATTATGATTTATTTAAAAGGTGTTCCACTTGCATGGCTTGATGTGTTAAACCTAAAGGAATCAATAAAATAAATTCATTTTCTATGCAGTGATTTAACAAATCTATTTAAAAAAATTTTTTTAAGATTTTTAAAACTTACTTATTTGAGAGAGAGAGACTGAGAGAGAGAGAGAATGAGAGAGAGAGAGAGAGGGAGAGAATGAGTGGAGAAAGGTCAGTGGGAGAAGCAGACGCCCCGCCGAGCAGGGAGCCTGATGCGGAACTCGATCCTGGGACTCCAGGATCATGACCTGAGCCGAAGGCAGTCCCCCAACCAACTGAGCCACCCAGGTGCCCCGTAACAAATCTATTTTATTTAGACCATGGAATTTTAAGTACTTTGTTGCCCTTGGAAAAATGAGAATCCCAAAGATACCATACCTATAATTTTGTCAGATTTGACATCAACAGGGCATTTTGGGGATGTTTGTGATAAACCACCAAAAAGTAGGGCAAGAGCCTGGACTGAATATCATGAGTGATGATGATATCACGAGTGTGAAAGGTGGCACTTCTACATAAATGGTGGGATGTCTGTTTCAGAGTCTTCATAGCTACTCCAAGGCCCCAGGATAGCAAGTGTTAATGATAAATGAAGATGTTGGCCTTCATGGAAAAAATCTTGATTACTAAGAGATGACTTTTAGAAAAGAAAAAACAATGTGGCACTGTTCAGGCAATGATTTCAAGGATCTGTGGAACTGAATTAAAGAAATCGCTTTTAAAATGGAGTTGAGGGTGCCTGGGGGGCTCAGTGGGTCAAGCTCCTGCCTTCAGCTCAGGTCATGATCTCAGAGTGCCGGCATCGAGCCCCGCATTGGGCTCCCTGCTCAGTGGAGAGTCCGTTTCTCCCCTGGTTCGTGCTTTCTCTCTCTCACTCACCCTCTTTCTCTCAAATAAATAAATAAATAAATAAACAAAATCTTTATTTTTTTTTAAAGATTTTATTTATTTATTTGACAGAGAGATCACAAGCAGGCAGAGAGGCAGGCAGAGAAAGAGGAGGAAGCAGGCTCCCTGCTGAGCAGAGAGCCTGATGCGGGGCTCGATCCCAGGACTCTGAGATCAAAATCTTTAAAAAATTAACAGAGTTGAGAGGAGGTAAGGGGATGGGCAAAATAGGTAAAGGGGATTAAGAGGTACGATGAAAAGTAGAGCACAGGAAATAGGGTCCATAACACTGTAATTAAGTTGTATGGAACTATGCCGACGGTAACTGCATTCACCAGGGTGAGCACAATCGCTATGCTGTGGACCTGACACTAATATGACACAGTATGTCAACTCTGCTTCCAGAAGCATTTTTAAAAATAATTAAAAATTTAAAAAATGTGGTCAGGAGCCCAAAGAAAGAGCTCTCACATGGTACCACTAGCTGCAGCCCTCTGCAGACCCAAGAGGAGGGGGTGCGCCTTGCCTTCTCCAACAGGAAGCAGCTCACTTCACCACCCCAGCAGCAGGAAGGATCTTCTCCTTGTCCAGCACCGGCCACAGCCAGAGCGGAGATGTCATAACTCAGCAAGTGAGAACCCACCACTCCTGGTCTCCTCCCAAGGACTCTGGTCCAAAGTAGCCCTCCCACTTGCCCCCTTTTCTCTACACAAGCAAACTGCTTCCTTTGCTCTCCACACTCGCCCACGGCACACCAGAGCTTGCTTGGTCTGTACTGCCGCTCCCCTGCTCTTCCTGAAGAAACCCAATTTGCTGGTATTTTCAAGGTCAACAGACCTAAAACTGATCTTTAAGAGTCTGTAGGAGAAACCACAAACTTCAGCCTTGAGTCATGCCCCTCCTTTGGCGGTCAGCTCTCAGGAAGTACTAAGAGCCAGTGGGGCAGGGGCTCGGTCAGTTGAGTGTCGGGCTCTCGGTCTCAGCTCGGGTCACGCCACTGCAAGACTGAGCCCTATGTCCGGCTCCGCACTCAGTGCACCGTCCACTTCGAATTCTCTCTCCCTCCCTCCAGCTCATGTGCCCGTGCTCTCTCTCAAACAAATACAATCTTTAAAAAAAAAGAGTCAGTGGGGCAGGTTTCCCCGTCTTCTCCACAGGCCCCCGAGTGAGCCTGCTTTTGCTAGTCACGTACCTCACAGAAATGCACGATGCTTCTTGCTTCCTTTTCTGATCACTGTTTTCATCCTCCTCCTTGGGCAGATGCACACCAGAATCATAATAACTTGCTTTTCATGCAGTTGACTTTTTTCTTCTCTTCCCAAGTACACACCACCATCATTTGGTCAAAAACATTGGCGTCCTCACGGACTGAGGCCTTCCTTTTCTCCCACATTCTATCTCCACGAGCACAACAGTAAAACTGCCGGGTGACCCCCCTTCTCATCACCCCCCCCATCTTTTCCCTTGAAGGTGCTTCCTAACTGCTCCGGTGTCCACTCACGCCCCTGGTGGCCAATTATACACACAGAGGCTGGACTTGACCTTCTAAAGTGTGAATCAGATAACGTCATCGCCCAGGACAAACCCCCCACAACGATTTTTTTTTTAAGATTTATTTATTTATTTATTTGACACAGAGAGATCACAAGTAGACAGAGAGGCAGGCAGAGAGAGAGAGAGAGAGAGAGAGAGAGGGAAGCAGGCTCCCCGCTAAGCAGAAAGTCCTATGCGGGACTCGATCCCAGGACCCTGAGATCACGGCCCGAGCCGAAGGCAGCGGCTCAACCCACTGAGCCACCCAGGCGCCCCCCCACAACGATTTCTGATCATAGCTGACATAAAATCCAACGGCCATACCATGGCCTGCAAGACGTTCCGTGCCCTAGGCCTGACCCCTCAGTGAATCCGAATCCGCCGCCTCCCTTCTGCTCACAGCGCCCCTGCTGTTCCACGTGCCGGCTCTCCCCCACTGGAGGGCCTCAGCCCTTGCTGTTTCCTCTCCTTAGATGCTCGCCCCTCAGGCACTGGCAAGACTCTCCCCCACTGCGCTTAGGACTCTGCCAAAATGTCACCTGTGCAGACGCCTTCCCTCGCCACCTTCACTAAAGTGAAGCTTCGTTCCTATCTCCGCTCCTTTACTTTTCTCCCTAGCACTCGTCACCACCTGACTTCGCCGTACGTAATTATTTTTGTACGTCTCTGTTACTGTCTGTGTGCTGACCCCCATCCCGTTCACTGCTGTACCGGCGCTCCTGGCCACATGGTCCGCTCAACGAGTTCACTATCAGCTGAACGAATGCGTTTCCGAAACCGCTGACGCGCTCCATGTTCGGGTCTGCGTGAACGGGGGCTGTGCCAGCGGTGGAGGGACCCAGATGACACGGTAGATGAGGGGGTTTCATTTCAAGAGCAGCACCCAAAGCGGGGGGCATCATGGACTGTGTGTGGAAAGAGGCTGTGGAGTCCGAGAGAGCGGGCAGAGAGGGAGAACCCGAAGGAGACAGGCCACGTGAAGAACTTCAAAGTTATGAGTTCAGTGTTTAACTCGACCTGCAGAAGATGCCCGAGAAGTGAAGCGGATTTAGAAGATTCGCATCGTTTTGTTACTGCTACTGTAGCCCTCATGTCGCACGAGAGGGTTTGTTAGGCACTTACTGGTACGCAGTGTTTCTCTGTTTCACTACAAAACAGAAGCCAAAGCAGTATTAGTCAGCAGGACGGCACAATGAAATGCAATTACTGAGTCGGGGGGATGAGGGAATGACGAAGACTGGATCGGTAACGGTGATGCACAGAAGGGAGAAAAGCAAAACTATAAAAAGCAAGATAAATAAAAAACTAAGATATTAAAAGTCAGACCAGCCGTATCAAGGATCATTAAAAATTTTAATAGATTAAATTCTATTAAAATACAAAGAATCTCAGATTGCACTTAGAAAGTTACAAGTTTTGGGGCGCCTGGGTGGCTCAGTGGGTTAAGCCGCTGCCTTCGGCTCAGGTCGTGATCTCAGAGTCCTGGGATCGAGCCCCGCATCGGGCTCTCTGCTCTCTAGGGGAGCCTGCTTCCTCCTCTCTCTCTGCCTGATTCCTCTTCTCTCTCTGCCTGCTTGTGATCTCTCTGTCAAATAAATAAATAAAATCTTTAAAAAAAAAAAAAAAAAAGAAAGTTACAAGTTTTTTTTAATAAGACGTACACCTAAATAGAAAACATGAAGATATTAAAAATCAGACCAGCCATATCAAGGATCATTAAAAATGTAAATAGGCTAAGTAAAAAAATTAAATGGACTAAATCCTATTAAGACACAAAGAATCTTAGATTGCATTTGAAAACTATGTACAAAACAAAATTCGAGAGGAGGGCTGAAAACACAGGGATGGGTACAGACAAGGAAAAATAGCCAGGCTTGAAACAGTCAAAGCAAAAAGCATTAATGTGACTGAAATAGACATTTATATTAATAAAAGACAGTTGCTAAGAAGATATAATAATGATTCTTTGTGAACTGAGCATCACAGATTTGAAATCATAAAGCAAAAATTGTTAGAACTGTTAAAATTTGAGGGGCACCCGGCTGGCTTAGTGGGTGAAGCGTGTGACTCTTGATCTCAGAGTTGAGAGTTCGAGCCCCATGTTGGGTGCAGAGAATACTGAAAAATAAGTTCTTAAAAAAAAAAAAAGAAGAAGACATACTAAAATTTGATAAGGCAATGACAAAGACTTTAAATCTTTAAAAAATTAAAACATCAAGTATATAAGGAAAAGGAATTTACTGCAACTATCAATAAATTTGGAAACACAAGCATGATTGGAAATGTCTTTTTAGGAATAAACTAATAGTTATAGGAAAAAAATGCAGTCACAGATTTATCTCCCCCAAATAGTCCAAGCCAGTTTCATGTTGTAATAGGTAAATTTTACTAAATCTCCCCAAAAGTTATAGATAGAATAATTCTTTTTGTTTTTCAACTGCTCCAAATAGTGAGGGGAAGAAGAATTTCAATTCATTCTAGAAAGCTATAATAGCCTTGATCACAAAAGTGAGCAAAGACACACAAAAGAAAACTGTAAACATAGAGGCAAAAATGCCAAATAAAACATGAATGCAGCCATCAATTAAAATAAATAAATAAATCAAATAAATAAATCAAATCCAGCCATCAATTAAAAGTTTAGTACGCAGGGAGACATAAAATGGTGAAGTCTATTACCAATGACGTTCACAACACTGACAGAGAAGAGCGGGGGCACGGAAGTATTTCAGCAGCCGCCACGGCTGCCCTTGAATGCGCTGGGGAGCGGGGGACAGACAAAAGCCCCCCAAACTGGCTAACAGTAAGTGTCAGTAAGTGTCCTGCTCAAAGGCGCAGAGGCCATGTCATTCTTGTTCAACTCAGGAACAAGACCATAGTGTGGGCACTGTGGCTGCTGGTGGGTACTGCCCCGTGGGCCCTAGCCGGCGCGATAAACACAGACAAGCTACAGAAGGAAGTGGCAAGCCACCATTACTTACAGATGACATGACGGCCACTTACAAAATCTACAAGAAGGAACAGAAAAACTCAAAGACCATCTTATAAACCAGTTATAAGTAAAACACAAACATTAATAACACCGATAATAATGACAATAAATTAGAAAATTCAATGGAAAAGAATTCTATCAGTGGCAAAAAAAAAAAAAAATCCAGAACACAAAAGCTCAATTAAAGTATTTAAGAATAAGCATAACAGTAAGTATGTTATTTGTTTCCTACAAAGGAGCTCTCTAAAATTTACTCAAGAACATGATCAGTACCTGAAGAAATGGATGTTTGTGCCGGTTCCTATCAGAAAGACTCACTGTTATAAATTCCAAATTAATCCATATATTCAATGTAATTTTAAATAAAATCCTAATGGGTTTTTAATTGTATGTTTATAAGTTGATTCTAAAGTTTATTTGGAATAGTAGAGTGTGGGAGAATAGCTAAATATATATATATATTTTTCCATTTTTTAAAAGAAGATTTATTTATGGGGGGAGAGAGAGAGAGAGCAGGCACGTGCCCACATACGTGTGGGGAGGGGAGGAGCAAAAGGAGAGCGAGAGAGAGAATCTCAAGCAGACTCCCTATTCTCCCCACTGAGCATGGTGTCCCACTTGGGTTTCCATCGCAGGACCCTTTAAAACAAGTAGGCTCCATAAGCCAAATATATTTTAAAAAGAAGAATGATGGCAGAGAAAACCTACCCTCTGAAACATCAACATTTACTATAACAAAAGTACAGTAATTAAAACTGGCATAGGAAGAAATAAAGAATAAAACGGAATAAATCAGAAACAAGTCAGTTCACAGTGCATTTGAAAGAAGGCAAAATAAAGATTTTTTTTCTCTCCTTTTTTGAGGTAAAAGTGACATATAACATTATATTAGTCTCCTGAAGTAAAGATTTAAACATTACAAATAAAACTGCAATAACACCAGAAGGGAATCTAAGAGGATATTTTTGTCATTTGGTTCTATGCGGAAGTCAATTCTCCTGCAAGACACCACCCAGAAGCCACAAAAAGTTTCTGATTCGACTACAGACAGAAACGTAAGCTTCTGTTCAATGGGAGATACCATAAATAACTGTTTTTTAAAGATTTTATTTATTTGACACACAGAGAGATAGTGAGAGAGCGCAAGTAGGGGCAGCGGCAGGCAGGCAGGCAGAGGGAGGGGGAGAAGCAGGCCCCTCACTGAGCAAGAAGCCAGATGTAGGGCTCCATCCCAGAGCCCTGTAATCATGACCTGAGCCGAAGGCAGCTGCTTAACCAACTGAGACATGCAGGAGCCCTCATAAATAAAATTTTTAAATGGCCACTTAGAAAAAGCATATAACGATAAAAAATAATAATAAGAGCCAATATTAATATAGGTGTTCTTATCTGCTAGGAATTTTGCTAAGCATTCTACATGAATTATGCAATTACAAGGGAGAGGTATTAGTATTACTAATATTATTCCATTTTAGAGATGGGAAAACTGAGGCTCGGAAAAGTCGCATATATAGTAACCGGGCTAATAACTGCAGTTGGCATTTGTTGCCTTGCATCGGTTAAGACACCCATTCTTTTGGCCCCATCACTCCTTGGACATGTGAACAAAGTCAGCGAGAATCTTCTTGGCTTTGGTCCTGGAAGAGAATGGACCCTATGCTTGGGTTTAGAAAGCTTGAAGGATGTGAATTCGAAGCTTCCAATGGCCATCAATGTTTCTGGCGACATAAAGAAAACCGAACTCCAAAAGGAGCGAGTCACAATTGACAAGCAGAGGTGAAAGGTAAATGGAGAAAAAAGTTCTGACCTAACTGCTTGGGTGCCTCAATCCACTTGTGCCTGAATTGTGGGAGTCAGTAAACACCTTCTTAAGCTAATTTGGATGGGTTGTCTGGCCCTTGGGATACAAGACCCACAGTATATGAAGACTCCCTCTACTCTTTAAGGAGAAAAAAGACAAACAAATCAACAGTACAATGCACAAAGCATGTGATTAGAAACTCTGGGAAGAAATAACAGTGAGGGTTAATTCTAGAACTCTTTTTTTTTTAAGTAGGACTCTTTTTTTTTTTTTTTTAATTTCATTTATTTATTTGACAGATGACAAGTAGGCAGAGAGGCAGGCAGAGAGAGAGGGGGAAGCAGGCTCCCTGCTGAGCTGAGAGCCCGATGCGGGGCTCGATCCCAGGACCCTGGGATCATGACCTGACCTGAAGGCAGAGGCTTAACCCACTGAGCTACCCAGGCGCCCCTAATTCTAGAACTCTTATCTGGGGAGGCCAAGTCTCTCGGTGGCAGCCAACCACACACAGCTTTTATCTGCTCCTCTTGAGGTCTGCCCCGCGCTGAGAGCCACATAGGTAAGGACATCCGTGGTTAATGTCCAGCTAGAAGCGCAGACCATTTCTTTTGGGATTACTTCTGCCTCATTATGTGGATTTCTTATTTGGCGTTACGAATTTGAGAAGTAATATGCCTTATAAATGCAGTTAGAAAAGATGGGAAATCATTAATGGTTTATTGTTTCTGAAACATTTAAGAACCGAGGACAGACTCCCCCGTCTTGGCTTCTGTGAACATTTTGGAGGAGTGGGGCCTTAAGTGTGCCGCAGGAGGGGTGCTGGTCATTAACCGGCTCTTTCTCTTTGACTGCCCTCCCAGGTGGCTTGCTGCGAGCCCATAACGAAGTGGACACAACTGGGGGCACGCTTCTTCTTCCTTAATGCATGGCTTCTTTGGAATAGAACCAATTACAGTTTTATTTTATTCCATCCCTACAAATTGGCTGTGGGATAATGCTTCTTTGGTGTTGGAAAGAAGTCCCCGGGTGAGAGACTGATACAGAGCAGAACAAGGAATGTCACCACAAAGTATGTGACACAAACTGTGCACTGTGACAATTTAGGGCAATAGTTTACTGAAAACCTACTCTGCACTCAGTGTGGAGGACTCAAAATGAGTAAACATTCCTCCTCTCAAAAAGCTTTCCGTCTAGCCTGAGAGAGAGGGATGGGGACAGGGAAGCAATGATGGTCACCTGCGGTTCATCAACAAAGGGTGAGGAGAAAGAGGGAAGAGTGAGAGCAGGGAAATGACCTTGTTCTAGAGGTGGAGATATTAACAGCCCATTTTGGATCCATGTTCCTCTGGGACAGGAAGGAAGAAGTTTAAGATAAGTACAGATGTCTATATAACTGTACAATAATGATACCAAGTTGAGTTTAATACAGGTTCATTCTGTCTCTTTAAACATGATGCGTTGGGACGCCTGGATGGCTCAGTCCATTAAATGTCTGCCTTCGGCTCAGGTCATGATCCCAGGCTCCTGGGATGGAGTTCTGCATCAAGCTCCTTGTTCGGTGGGGAGCCGGCTTCTCCCTCTGCCTACCACTCCCCCTGCTTATGCTCTCTCTCTCTCTCTGACAAATAAATACATAAAACCTTTAAAAAAACAAAAAGACATTGTGTTGGCCTCAAAGCAACGATAACCTATTAGCAAGGTATGCCCAGTTCTACTAAAAGGAACCAGAGCTCCTTGAAAAACTGTTATTCTAGGCATGGGGCAGAAAATTGTCAAAGACTAATAAAGACATGTTAAAAAGGTATAGGACAAGTCTGAAAAAGCACCACTGATCAAATTTGGGAAAACTTTTAGCATCAAAAAAACTAGGACTGCAATGCATTAAAACACACCAAACATACAAAAATCCAGGAGTTCAGACTGATATTAAAAACATTTTTTCATAGTTACATTATGAGGCGGGTTAGGGAATCGATTCACTAATCTTGTAAAGGAGGGGATCCAGCATTCATCGTGCAATTCCAAACATGAGGGCAAATTCTTCTCTGAGTAAGAATCATGGATAATACATGACAAAGGAATGAAAACATTAGAATACCGCCATTCAGGAATGCCTAATGAAATAATCATTCACGGCAATGATAGTTAACGTCCGCTAAAACTGTAACTGTAAGGAAACGATGTCTGAGCGTTGCCCCGCTAAAAAAGAAAAAGATGTAGGCACGAGGTAAATCAGGAAGGACAGCAGAATGTAGAGAACAAGATGACGGATGTCTGGGGTTTCATACTATTCTCCTACCTTTGTGAATTTTCGATAATTTCCATAATTGAACTTAAAAAAAAATCCTTCTTCAGTTTCTCCTTTATGAAATATTTCCTGCTAGAGAGCAGAATTACGCAGTTTGCTCTTTATCTCCAAGTATCTTTGGAAATGAAGTGACGCAAGCCTCTCAGCACAGTTTTCCAAAATCAAGACGAGCCATCTATCCCACAGGAGGAGTTCTGCTGGGTCAAGCATCTTTATCGAGCCTGGGACACCGCGGGTTAACGGCTGGTCCCTGGCAGCTGGGTGGGGCCCCACAGCTGCCAGCAATTAGGCAGCTGGCAGTCGCCTTAGGAAACTCCTGCTGCCTGATTAGGAGTAATCGCTAGCCAGCATCTAAGTCCCCGATCGATAGAAAAGGAAATCCATTAGGGAAAGGCTGGGCTGGGAGAGGCTGCCTTCTGGTCCGTCTGCCTGTGCAAGGATACGCAGGCATGTTCACCAGTCTTTTTTTTTTTTTAAGATTTTATTTATTTATCAGAGAGAGAGCACACGCAGGGGGATGGCAGGCAGAGAGGGAGGCAGAGCAGAGAAGCAGGCTCCCCGCTGAGCAAGGGGCCCAATGCGGGATTCGATCCCAGGACCCCAGGATCGTGACCTGAGCCGAAGGCAAACTTGTTTAACCCACTGAGCCACCCAGGCATCCTGCATCATGAGGGCTCCAAACACACCCCATCCTGCCAGTGTCACCAGGAAAATTACACTGTGAAACACTCTCATGGCTTCCCTCTGACCCTGATTTTGGTGGACAACTGAAAGATGCCTGTTTCGGCCAAGAATGGCATTACGATAATTGTTTCTTAGTGATATTAGTGATGTGTCATGGGAGTGTGGCAGAGGGCAAGTCCGCCAGGGAGCCCAGGCCAGGCTTCGTGCAGGTGTGCGATTTTAGCTGAGCATCTGACTTCGGGCAATTCTTCTGTCTTAAGTGGACTCAGTTAGAGACTCACTGGCAGCCACTGAAAAAACGTCAGATCCTTGTCAGTTTCAGATTGTGACGGGACACGGGACAGGAGGGGATTTTCATGGGAGCCATCTCAGCCCACCGTGCTAGGTTCTGAGTGTACAACAAAGATGTGGCACATATGGTCCTAACCTCAAGGAGTCCTGCAGCCCATGGCAAGTTCAAAACCAGGAAGAGAACACAGAAGGACACTGAACGTGCTCACACAGCAGAATGAGGAGGACTGTTACTCCCCTACCACCAAATTAACTTTTCTCATTTTGTTGTTTCTCATTAGAGTAACACACACACACACACACACACACACACACACACTCTCTCTCTCTCTCTCTCTCTCACACACACACGCACAGAGTTTTCAGTTTTAACGTACTTTGAAATTTCAGGGTCTTATAATCAAGTACGGACTGTATTATTTGAGAGACTCCATTGCAAGGTTACTTCGTTTGTAAAAAGATTTTATTTTTAAGTAATCTCTACCTCCAATGGGAGTCCTGAAGTCACAACCTGGAGGTCACGAGTCGCACGCTCCACTGAGTGAGCCAGCCACCTGCCTCTATTCACTTGTTTCACAAGTAAAACACGAGTCCCATAAAGTAAAAGTACCTCCATAGATTATACAAAGACTAGATTAAATTCAAGCTGTGAACTTGCTTCTCCAGGAATAACAGGCATCTGAAAACAAGACAAGGGAAGAACCATACCAGTATTCACAACTCTGTACAGAGGCAAATTCTGGTCCCTCTAGCACTACATGTGCAAGTCTGAAAGATATTATGTAAAATTAATATCAAGAGGAAAAAAATCCATAACGATGTGTCCCTAACTTGCTATTTACCTCAAATGTAATCTAGAGCAACTTTTTAAAGCACTTAAGAGCATTCATTTGCTTCAAAATCAAGTTCATTACAAATAATGCATTTATTAAAGAAAGTCAGGCATCAGCAACTCATTAAAGTTACTGTGTATATACAAAAGTAATAAACTCCAATTTTGTCAAAATATTCTAAGATTCAGATTTTCCCCAAGTATGACCATATTGCTATTCAGTTTAGACGTCAGATGAGGGGCGCCTGGATGGCTCAGTCGGTTAAGCGTCTGCTTTCGGCTCGGGTCATGATCTCGGCGTCCCGCATCAGGCTCCATGCTCAGTGGGGAGCCGATTTATCCCTCTGCTGCTCCCCCTGCTGTGCCCCCTCTCTCTGACAAATAAATAAAATCTTAAAAAAAAAATAATAGACGCCAGATGATTGTGAATCACGATCACACCGTAGAGAGCGCCTTAATCGCTCTAGAGGGCTTTCTTCTCCGTGAGTACTGCAGAAGGGACCAGAAGGAACCTCAGTGGGGATCGTGCCAGGAAGTTTTGTCTCTGAGGTGACTGGTTATCAAACGTTCAGAAGACCATCTGGCAGAAGTAAATTCTTACTATTCTTCTGTGTTGCTGAATTGGGATGAGGTCATCCTCAAAGTGACAGATGAATTTGAGTGACTTGGCTCAGGAAGCCATCAAAAGAAGACAAGTTGTCACTGGCACATTGACTTTACTTAAGGTTTTTTGGCCTTTTACCCCCCAGAATGTTCCCATAAAAATCCCAATTATACAGCAAGGAGACTGGCCTTATAAACTACAAAGGAAAACAAATCTCACTGTTTTATGCTCAGAACTCACACTTTGTCATCTGGCCCCAAAGAAGGCAAGTGTTGGGGACTGCCTCGGTGAGTGAAGCAGGAGACGGGAGGAACATTATCTGCCCATCATGCGATTTATTATAGCAGAGCTGGTCCTGGAATCGGATTCGCCCATTTCTAATCTCATGCTCATCCTTTACCGTTCTTTCAACCTTGCTACTTTTTTCCCCCCAAAGTGGTCTCTTTATTCTTCATTTCCTTTTTTTTAAATTCCCTATCTATTCCTTTTCTCAGATGCTTTTGATTTCTTCCCTCTCCTTGAGTTCTTCCCTTTTCAATTATGTGAATTTCCTGTACTCCAGGAGTAGCTGAGCCACCTGGAAATCTGGGCATGAGGCAGCCTCGAAGAAGCATTAGAGACGTGGTTCCCACAAAACTGAAGAACAAATGTGCTGTTTAGTAACTGGAATGCCAAGCTCTGTACACGGGATCACACACCGGAGTGTACTGCAGGTATTAAGAACTCGAACGTAAAAACCCAGATCCCCAAAGGTCTTGATCTTCAACTTCCACATTCTGTCTTGATGTAACTTTTCAAGGAAGTGCTTGCGATCCTGGACAGTTTATTATTATTTTTTTTACTTTTACTTTATTTTTTTAATTAACATATAATGTATCATTTGCCCCAGGGCTACAGGTCTGTGAATCATCATCTTACACAATTCACATCACTCACCATAGCACATACCCTCCCCAATGTCCGTCACCCAGCCACCCTATCCCTCCACTCCCCAGCAACCCTGTTTGTTTCCTGAGATTAAGAGTCTCTTATGGTTTGTCTCCCTCCCTGGTCTCATCTTGTTTCATTTATTCCCTCCCTACTCCCAACGACACCCCACCCTGCCTCTCAAATTCCTCCTATCAGAGAGATCATATGATATTTGTCTTTCTCTGATTGACTTATTTTGCTTAGCATAATAACCTCTAGTTCCATCCACCTGGTTGCAAATAGCAAGATTTAGGGGTTTTGATGGCTGCATAGTATTCCATTTTGTATATATACCACATCTTCTTTATCCATTCATCTGTTGATGGACATCTAGGTTCTTTTCATAGTTTGGCTATTGTGGACATTGCTGCTGCGAACATTCAGGTGCACGTGCCCCTTCGGATCACTACGTTTGTATCTTTAGGGTAAATACCCAGTAGTGCAAATTGCTGGATGATAGGGTAGCTCCATTTCCAACTTTTTGAGGAACCTCCATGCTGTTGTCTAGAGTGGCTGCCCCAGCTTGCATTCCCACCAACAGTGTAGGAGGGTTCCCCTTTCTCCGCATCCTCACCCACACCTGTCATTTCCTGACTTGTTAATTTTAGCCATTCCGACTGGTGTGAGGTGGTATCTCACTGTGGTTTCGATTTGTATTTCCCTGATGCCAAGTGATCTTGAGCACTTTATCATGTATCTGTTGGCCATCTGGATGTCTTCTTTGAAGAAATGTCTGTTCATGGGGCACCTGGGTGGCTCAGTGGGTTAAAGCCTCTGCCTTCAGCTTGGGTCATGATTCCAGGGTCCTGGGATCAAGCCCCGCATCGGGCTCTCTGCTCAGCAGGGAGCCTGCTTCCTCCTCTCTCTCTCTCTCTCTCTGTCTCTGCCTGCCTCTCTGCCTACTTGTGATCTCCGTCAAATAAATAAATAAAATCTTAAAAAAAAATGTCTGTTCATGTCCTCTGCCCATTTTTTTTTTTAAGATTTTATTTATTTGACAGAGAGAGAGATCACAAGTAGGCAGAGAGGCGGCAGAGAGAGAGGAGGAAGCAGGCTCTCCGCTGAGCAGGGAGCCTGATGCGGGGCTCGATCCCAGCACCCTGAGATCAAGAGAGCTGACGGTAGAGGCTTAAGCCCCTGAGCCACCCAGGCATTCCCCCTCACCCCCTTTTTTTAAAAAGATTTCATCCTCTGCCCATTTCTTGACTGGATTATTTGTTCTTTGGGTGTTGAGCTTGGTAAGTTCTTTATAAATTTTGGATACTAGCCCTTTATCTGAGATGTCATTTGTGAATATCCTCTCCCATTCTGTCAGCTGTCTTTTGGTTTTGTTGACTGTTTCCTTTGCTGTGCAAATGCTTTTGATCTTGATGAAGTCCCAATAGCTCATTTTTGCCCATGCTTCCCTTGACTTTGGCAATGTTTCTAGGAAGAAGTTGCTGTGGCTGAAATCCAAAAGGTTGCTGTCTGTGTTCTCCTCAAGGACTTTGGTGGATTCCTAACTCACATTGAGGTCTTTCATCCATTTTGAGTCCATTTTTGTGTGTGGTGTAAGGAAATGGTCCAGTTTCACTCCTCTGGATGTGGCTGTCCAATTTTCCCAACACCATTTGCAGTAATCAAAAACCTCCCAACAAACAAGAGCCCAGGGCCAGATTCTACCAAGTATTTAAAGAAGAATTAATACCTATTCTCCTGAAACTGTTCCAAAAAATAGAAATGGAAGGAAAACTTCCAAACTTATTTTATGAAGCCAGCATTACCTTGATCCCAAAACCAGACAAAGACCCCATCAAAAAGGAGAATTACAGACCAATATCCTTGATGAACACAGATGTGAAAATTCTCACCAAAATACTAGCCAATAGGATACAACAGTACATTAAAAGGATTATTCACCACGACCACGTGGGATTTATTCTTGGACTGCAAGGTTGGTTCAACATCTGCAAATCTATCAATGTCATACAATACACTAATAAAAGAACAAGAACCATATGATATTCTCAATAGATGCTGAAAAAGCATGTGACAAAGTACAGTATCCCTTCCTGATCAAAACTCTTCCCAGTGTAGGGAGAGAGGGTACATACCTCCATATCATCAAAGCCATCTATGAAAAACCCACAGCGAATATCATTCTCAATGAAAAACTGAGAGCTTTTCCTCTAAGGTCAGGAAAATGGCAGGGCTGTCCACTATCACCACTGCTATTCAACATCGTACTAGAAGTCCTAGCCTCAGCAATCAGACAAAGAAATAAAAGGCATCTGAATCAGCAAAGAAGTCAAACTCTCACTCTTTGCAGATGATACGATACTTTATGTGGAAAACCCAAAACACTCCACTCCCAAACTGCTAGAACTAATACAGGAATTCAGTGAAGTGTCAGGATATGAAATCAATGCACAGAAATCAGTTGCATTTCTATGCACCAACAGCAAGACAGAAGAAAGAGAAATTAAGGAGTCAGTCCCATTTACAACTGCACCCAAAACCATAGGATACCTAGGAATAAACCTAACCAAAGAGGCAAAGACTCTGTACTCAGAAAACTATAAAGTACTCATGAAAGAAACTGAGGAAGACACAAAGAAATGGAAAAATGTTCCATGCTCATGGATTGGAAGAACAAATATTGTGAAAATGTCTACGCTACCTAAAGCAATCTACACGTTTAATGCAATCCCTATCAAAATGCCATCAATTTTTTTCAAAGAAATGGAACAATACTAAAATATATTATGGAACCAGAAAAGACCCCAAATAGCCAGAGGAATATTGAAAAAGAAAGCCAAAGTTGGCGGCATCACAATTCCAGGCTTCAAGCTCTACTACAAAGCTGTCATCATCAAGACAGTATGGTCTGGTACAAAAACAGACACAGAGATCCATGGAACAGAATAGAGAGCCCAGAAATGGACCCACAACTCTGTGGTCAACTCATCTTTGACAAAGCAGGGAAGAATGTGCAATGGAAAAAGGAGTCTCTCCTGGTCAGCTTCAGGTGGAGGCTGTGGCGAAGGTCAAGTTTAAACTTCTCTCCTCGGGCGTTTGTCTTCTTCCTTTGCGGGGCAGGGCTTGTGGGCTGTGTCTCGTTCTGCTTTGATCCCACTGTTCTTACTGCAACTCCTGTCGTTCTAAGAATCCCCAAACCTTCCTTCTGAAAGTGATAGTTTAGCCTCACAGTGCACAGGATACTTACGCTCAGAAACGTTCAACTCCCTGTATGAGGTTAAATGACAGCAAGAGATTGAAGAGCAACAGAAAACAGAGGGTTCGAGAAGAGGCCGCCGGAAGCCCCAAAGCTGCGACCTTGGGGAAGCCCTCAGCGTTCTGAGTAAGTACAGAGAGGATTTACCTCTGAAAAGGAAGCTTCAAGCATCAAGGTTGGAAATCTTGACAACACCCTCACCTTCCATAGCCGAGTGAAAACAGACTACTGTTAATAATTAGATAACGACCAGATAACATAGTTAACTGGGCGTCTCAGTCTGCCGACTCTTGGTTTTGGCTCAGGTCATGGTCTCAGGGTCAGGAGACCAAGCTCCACCCGGGGACATGCCGCTCAGTAGGGAGTCTGCCCCACCCCCACCCCTCCCCACGCTTATGCTCGCTCTCTCTCAAATAAGTAACTAAATCTTCTTTAAAAATGCATCCCCGGGGTGTCAGGGTGGCTTGGTGGGTTAAAGCCTCTGCCTTCGGCTCAGGTCATGATCCCAGGGTCCTGCATTGGGCGCTCTGCCCAGCAGGGAGCCTGCTTCCTCCTCTCTCTCTCTGCCTGCCTCTCTGCCTACTTGTGATCTCTAATATATAAATAAAATCTTTTAAAAAAAATGCATCCCCGTTTTATTTATTTACTTTTTAACTGCTCTGTTGAGTGGTCTTGGTCCTGATCTTGGAGGAAAAGCTTTCAGCTGATAGACAGCTGTGGGCTTGTCATGGGGCCTTGATGATGTTGAGACCAGTTCCCCCTATACCCACTGTGTCAAGACGTTTATTATAAATGACGCTGAATTTTGTCAAATGCTTTTTATGCATCTATTGAGATAAGCATGTGATTTTTACGCTTTATTTTGTTAACTTGGCATATCCCAGTGATTCGCAAACAGCCACCTGCATCCCTGGAACAAGGGCCCCGGACCGCGGGGTGTGACCCTTTCCATGTCTAGTAAATTCTGTTGCTGTAATACTTTGTTGAGGATTTTGCATCTATTTTCATCACGGATACTGACCTATAATTTTCTTCTTGTGGTTTTCTGGTTTTGGTATCAGGGTGATGCTGGCCTTCTAAAATGAG
This sequence comes from Enhydra lutris kenyoni, assembly GCF_002288905.1. Taxonomy (NCBI): domain Eukaryota; kingdom Metazoa; phylum Chordata; class Mammalia; order Carnivora; family Mustelidae; genus Enhydra; species Enhydra lutris. The sequence continues at coordinate 27,928,499 of NW_019154121.1, forward strand.
TTTGGATGTGCTCTGTTCTCTTCTGTTTTTTGGAAGAAAGATTGATACTAATTCTTCTTACGTTAATTCTTCTTTAAAACCATTTGGTTTTTATTTTTTCAAATCTATTTCCTTATTGATATTCTCTATTTGATTAGACAGTGTCTTCCTTAATTCTTCAGGGTCTTAATTCTTCCAGTATCTGAACTTCCTTAATTCAAGCTTTTTTTCAGTTCTTTGAATATATTTATAATTGACTTTTGCCTGCTCATCCAACCTCTGGCTCCTTACACAGGCAGTTTCTGCCGCCTGCCCCTTCTCATATGTGTGGGTCACATTTTCCAGTCTCTTTGCATGACTGGTAAACTATCTCTGCATAGTGCCACTGTGATCACACAGTAACCCCAGTGCTGACTCCCCTTCCCGCCCCTCAAGGCCGGAAGTTATTTCTGCTCGTTTGGTCTGGCGGGACCGTCCGGCAAAACCCGGTCCTCTGCGGTCCTCTGCAGGTGCTCCCGGCACCTCTCCTTCTGATCTCTGCCTTGGGGCGGCGACTTTTGGTATCACACCCAGCTATTAAGTTCTCAATGACTGCTGGCAAATTGTGCTGTTGTTTTCAATAATGCCCTGGGGCATACATTCCTCCACAACCGGATCCAATTAAACTCAGGCCCCTCTGGGGAGCAGAGTTGGAGGCCAGTCTGAGTTTTCTTCTGATGCCAGTGCGGCTCTTCTGAGCTGCCTCATTCCCTGGTTCCCTCTGCTAAACTTCTAGCCGGTTTATAATGTATCTTTTTGCTCTACGGCATCTACCCGCCTCCTCTTAATTGCCTGCCCTCCCGCTTTCCATTATCGGCGGAGCACCTTTCCGCTTGAACTTCGCAGTGAAGTCGGGTCTCCTGGGAGCTCTCTATTCCTGCAGCTTCCTCTCTACCGCTGCCCCAGGGCTCCCCAGCTTCTCTCGGTGGGGCGGGGGGCACCCGGCTAGTGCCACACGGGGATGATAGCCTCTAAATTCTTGGTTCTCCTCTCCAGGCATAACTCCCCTGCACAGCCAAGGAGCTGGGCTGAGGGCTTCAGAGGCCTCCGAGTTCTTGGCCTGTTGTGCCTCTTGAGTTTCCACCCCAGCAGCGGTTAGTGGGCAGTGAAGACCCAGATCTCTCGAGCTTCCTCAGCATGTATCTGGGAGAAAATAAGAAATGCTGGTAGCCTGTCCTCCCTGGAAAGACATTGTGTCCCACAACCGGAAGCTAGAGAGAAAGCCCCACGTTCTCTTCTGGATGACCCAGGTAGAGCCTCATCATTTCGAGAGGGGCTGGGGAGGAGGGAAAACAGCAGCTCACGCCTCCAAGGCCACAGACACTCCCAGTTGTCTCAGAGATTTAGCAGATTTTCCTGAATGGATGTTTCTTCCTTTGCCTTTAGCACAATTCTAGAGACTGCAGACAGATGTTTACCAACTACAGTGAATCCACAAAGGGGAAAGTCTGCCCCGAGCTCCTTATACCACTATTCCAGAAGTCACCTCGATGGATTAGATTTTAAAAAATAAATTAATTAAAATCTCGTTATCTTTTATCTAATTTAAGACTTGGAAGGGAGCTTCCAAAATCCAATTAATGAAGACATATCCAAACATCCTTGATTCATGGTCCTTTCATCTCTGCTAGGTGACAAGTTACTCATGACTTCTTATGCAGGCAACTGGTTTGCTGCCGGATGGCTTAAAGAAGTAAGAAGTTCACTGTGGCCTAAAATATACCTGTTACTGATACTACTTTGAAAGCATCCTTCTTGTATTACACAGTCCTACAAGTATTTGAGGCCAAGCATCAAATTTCCTTTTACTCCTTTCTTTTTAAATAGTTAACCTTCAATCTTTCTTTAAATGAGGAAGTTTCTGAACTTTTAAACATCCTAGTCACTTTATTCTTCCTTAAAACTGGCCTAAATTAAATGAAAACATCTAAACGAGATCTGAGTGAGTCAGTGTATGAAACTATTATTTTCGGGGTGCCTGGGTGGCTTAGTTGGTGAAGCGTCTGCCTTCAACTTGGGTCATGATCCCAGGGTCCTGGGATTGACCCTTGTGTGGGGCTCTCTATTCAGCAGGGAGCCTGCTTCTTCCTCTGCCTCTGCCTGCTGCAGTGCTCTCTCTCTCCCCATGTCAAGTAAATAATTAAATCTTAGAGAAAAAAGAAAGGAAGGAAGGTGGGAAGGAAGGAAGGAAGGAACTACAGCTTTCGGTACAGATGGGTATAAGTACATAGATCAATAAATCAATTAAAACAGGTAAATGATTAGTTGAATACCATACTGGAAAAGCTGAAATCTTTCATTTTACCAACTAGCATCTTTGGGCACTTTGTTCACGTGCCAGTATTATATCTGGTCCTCCCATGGCGCTATTGGAAACCCGAGATGTCAGAGCCCAGGAGGGGGTTTCCTAGGGGAAATTCCCAACCCTTACTCAGATGCAGTATTCCTCATCAGTGCAGGTGCAGTCCTATTAGCCTTTTATTTTTTCCCTTAATAAAGACAAATGAAAGATCACAGTGCAAACTACTCACAACACTTTCTAGATCTTAGGTCCAGAAAAGCTCATAGGGAGGGATTAAATTAAGCCCGTATCTGTGCTAGAAAGTATTTAGCTGAAGACTCTTTTTGTTTTTCTTCACTATGTCTCATTAAAATATTTGAAATTTACATTTGGAGCCAGAATTTTAAAGGGCATCAATGAGGTTTTCCATTTGTATGTTTTTGTAGTATAGTTGGGAATTATTTTTGAAGTGAAAATCAGCAGATAAATCGTTCTCTGCTTACCATCCTCCAAGAATTCTATTTTTCCATATGAATACCTTATTATGGGACAGAATTTCAGTCTGGTGTTTCGTCTCCGTAACAGCTATTAAATTCCACTATGGGTTATAGGTAAATCCTTGCCTCTCATGTAAAAGATCCAACAGTTTTTGCTTTGAATAATCTCAAATGCAATGAATTCACGTCTGGGAGCATCTGATACTTCACTTCCTAGTCTTGCCCCATTTTTCCACCACAGATAGCTTATTATGGGGAAGCAAGGCAGATGTGCCTTATTTTGTGTTGAAGTAACAGGGATACCTGGTAGACAGAAGGCACAATGGCCCCAGGGGCTAGAACATGAAGAAGAAGAAAAGTTTCAGGAATAGAGTAGATTTTAGGGCAGCGCAGAAAAGTCTGAAAATCCCCAGTTCTCTGAAGCAATGATTATCAAGGGGGCAATCCCAGACCAACACTGAAAGCAGTACCTGGGAGCTAGTTAGAAATACGGAGTCTCAGACCTTACCCCAGACTCATAGAATCAGAACATGTATTTAAAAAACAAAAAAAAAAATCTCCTAGGGCTCCTCAGTGGTTCAGTTGGTTAAGTGTCCAGCTCTTGGTTTTGGCTCAGGTCGTGACCTTAGAGTCATGGGATCAGCCGTGCATCCGGCTCCACGCTCTGTGGGGAGTCTGGTTAAGATGATCTCTCCTCCTCCTCTGCCCTTGCCCCCACACATGCACCCTGGAGTGTGCACACACATGCTCGCTCTCTCTCTCTCTCATAAATAAATAAAATCTTAAAAAAAAATAATAAATCTCCTGGTCTTCTGTATGCTTGAGAAGCACTGGTGAAAACATCAAGAGTTTTATTCTTCTATGCCTAATGGTTCTGCTTTATTTAGGACTCTTGATAATGGAGTCACCCTAAAGTATATTGGTCTTAGGAAATACTTGGAACAGGGCTCATGATCACACGGGGTAAGGTGGCCACCTGTGCTGTTCCTACTTTAGTTTACAGCTTGCCCTAATGACTCATTCAAGGAAAATTTAATAAACTCCTATGAGCAAGGTACCAAGACGTGTTATGGGAGATACATATTTTTTACAAAACCTTAATTTTGTAATTGGGAGAGAGGCTATCCTCAAAGTAAGAGACAATCCCAACAGCATCCTGTTTAGACCCTAACACTCTAGACTTTTTTAGACTCCAACTAGCTGTCACGAAACAGGCGTATTGCTTTGATAAATGTTTCATTCAACCAAATGTAAAACGCATATGATTATATGGAATTAGATTTGTTCTTTCCTTGTGCACATCTTGCTTTTCATTAGATGAATCAGATTTAAATGCCACATTGAAAATTCAGGAGTCGTTTCAGAAGCTTTCCGCTATATAAATACAACCTCAAATTTTAAGCACAGTGTTGTATGAGGAAAACACTAATGGGTGTAGATAGCTACAGATCATCTGGAGAAGTAAATTCTAGCAAGTGCCAATGAACTTGATCATCTTTAAAAAGAGTCAGGCGGGGGCCCCTGGGGGCTCAGTCGGTTAAGTGTCTGCCCTTTATTTAGCTCAGCTCATGAGTCCAGGGTCCTGGGATCCAGCCGCCAGTCCAAGTCGGGCTCCCTGCTTAGTGGAGAATGTGCTTCTCCTTCTCCCTCTGCCCCTCTCACTGCTTGTCTCTCTCTGTGTGTCCCAAATAAATAAATAAATAACATCTTAAAAAAAATTAAAGTCAGGCTGTAGTAACTTTTCTAGCTCTATTGGGCAGGAGTGATCTGCTTTCCTATGAGCCAACCAACAGCTACTGATTATTGACTGGTTACTATGTAACAAACATTGAGATATCAAAGTATAGGATATGAAACTTGTTTTCCAGGATTTACAGCCCAGACCCATAGAAAAAGAGATGCACGCAAAAGTAATGGTCAGGACAGTAAAGAAGTCTCAAACGAGGGGCATACACAAGTGTGCGGAAGTTAACTTTGGCCGTAAAGGTTCAGGGGAGCTGTGGGTTAGGTAAGATTTGAGGTGGGTGTTGAAGCTCAAAGTTTAACAAAATGACAGAATCAGTTACTGTCTTGAGTAAAAGATTCTCCCTTATCCGTAGTTCTCGTGGTGCTTTTCCCAAAAGAAACATTTTCTTGGGACTCTCATATCAGAGATCTGATTCTAAGGTTCAAACCTGTTAGTCTCACTAGGTTAACCTTACTAACCATCCAATAAAGAAAGTGATCATTTCTGGATGGTTACTTGGCAAAGCTGTACAGGGCTTTATCTGTCAAAATGTGAATGTACTAGCTTCATTTCATTATCCTGGTGAATTTTTTCCCTCCTGCTCCAGCCTAGCAGAATTCCAGCTGATGAGAAAACATGAAACCATGAAGCAACAACCCCGCCCAGTTTACTGTTTGCTGTGCCCTCCAGAGCCACACTCTTCACAAACAGGGCTTGAGAAATGTTGCTGGCAGATGGACTAACTAAAAGAACAATTCTCTCTAGCTCATCTTTTTAGGTTATAAGCAGAGAAAGTACTTGACAGTGAAAGAAGTAAGGAAGGCGGGGATTTGGGGAGCCTGGGTGGCTCGGTTGTTAAGCATCTGCCTTGGCTCAGGTCATGATCCCAGGGTCCTGGGATAACACCCACACTGGGCTCCCTGCTCAGCCGGAAGCCTGCTTCTCCCACCCCCACTCCCCCTGCTTGTGTTCCCTCTCTCGCTGTGTCTCTCTCTGTGTCAAATAAATAAATAAAATCTTAAAAAAAAAAAAAGGGGGGCGCCTGGATGGCTCAGTGGCTTAAGCCTCTGCCTTCGGCCCAGGTCATGATCTCAGGGTCCTGGGATCGAGCCCCGCATCAGGCTCTCTGCTCAGCAGGGAGCCTGCTTCCCCCTCTCTCTCTGCCTGCCTCCCTGCCTACTTGTGATCTCTCTCTCTCTCTCAAATAAATAAATTTAAAAAAAAAAAAAAAAAGGAAGGCGGGGATTTGAGTACCAGTTAAGAGTATTTTTACTATTAGCGGTATACACTTTTGTTTACCAGTCCACCTAACCTACTCGGAGCCCAAAGTAAAAAGCAGGGGCCTCTAACACTAGGCCAAAAAATAATTTCCCAAAGGTTAAAAACATGATCTCATATAAATATACAACAAACGTGTGCCTGAAGGTTTTATTCAACTCATTACTTCATGAGGGAGATAGCAAAACTGGGTTCAAAGGAGAACTTGAAGGGCGAGGTACTGATAACAATACAGGAATGTTGGGGTAAGATGACGAGGTTATATTTCAAACTAGTTAATGTCCCACAGGGCCATAAGCCACAACCTCTGGAGTCATCTTTCCCACCGGACAGAAATTATTTGCACCTTTAAGCGGACAAGAATCTACAAGTTAAGCTCTGCTCCTGCGGAATTATCCAGTAACCCAGTCAAGAGCCAGTCACAGGAGGAGGCCCAGCAGGGCACTGGAGGCACGCCGGGCGATCTCCTGCGTCTACTATAAATCCCGAGTCATTCTTCTGACACTCAGAAGAGGCTCTCCAAAGGTACAGCAAAGGTCCACCATCACAATGGAATAGCATACAGACCCTCCTAACGCAGAGGACCTTGGACAATGATAAAAGAAGCCTCCGGAGGGTGCCTGGGTGGCTCAGTGGGTTAAGCTGCTGCCTTCTGCTCAGGTCATGATCTCAGGGTCCTGGGATCGAGTCCCACATCGGGCTCTCTGCTCAGCAGGGAGCCTGCTTCCCTTCCTCTCTCTCTGCCTGCCTCTCTGCCTACTTGTGATCTCTCTCTGTCAAACAAATAAATAAAATCTTAAAAAAAAAAAAAAAAAAAAAAAAAAAGAAGCCTCCGGAAAGAGCAGGTCCTCATTCTGCACAGTTTGAGGAAACAAGAGTTAACTGAAGAAATAACAAAACTCAGGGGAGGAGGGCACAAAGATTGTTCCAGGGAACAGTAACGAGCACAGGGGTTGTCTACACGGCAGCCTCGATGATCTGGAGCCCAGGAGAGAGCCATCCAGATAGAAATTTAAAGGGTATGTAAGTCCAATATTAAATTAAATTCTAACACGCTCTTGCTCATCTGGAAAATGCTGGGCTCAGTCATACACCGGCAGAGAGACGCCACCGGAGAGAAACAGCCAATCCATAAGCATCTAGGGCCACTTGGTTATAGCATCTAGGACTAGAAACCTCTGAAGGCATTAGTGTCTCATAACAAATCCCAATAAATCCTATTTATGTAAATGTCAATTATGAAAAATCTTTTTTTTTTTAAGATTTTATTTATTTATTTGACAGACAGAGATCACAAGCAGGCAGAGAGGCAGGCAGAGAGAGAGGAGGAAGCAGGCTCCTTGCTGAGCAGAGAGCCCGATGCGGGGCTCGATCCCAGGACCCTGAGATCATGACCTGAGCCGAAGGCAGCGGCTTAACCCACTGAGCCACCCAGGCACCCCCAATTATGAAAAATCTTAACGTGTTCTTCAATACACTCTGCTCAAGAAAGCATGCAAATATACAATTCAAAAATACTTCAAAAAAAAAACCACTTCCATGAAGAGTATTTCTAAATGTACAAGCGTTGTTATTTAAAGAGAACAAACCAATCCAACCTCCTGTACTGAAGACCTCCTAAGTGCAGGATACGCTATTGGCCGACGGGGATTAATAGGAATAAGATACTGTTCCAGCTTTCAAAAAGCTTATAATAGGGGACGTCTCTCTGCAGACACATGGGAGCACCCAGGAAAGGACGAGCGACGAAGACCTGAGTCACAGCAAGTCAAGGAGGGCTTCGTGGAGGAAACACGATCTGAGTTGGGCCTTGAGGGATTCTACATTCGTTTGACTGGAAAATGCCCTGAAAGGAATGACTATGAATAGATGAAAGGTCGCTCTAATATTTTTCTTAAAATTATTCCAATCATGTGGAAAAATACATGTGATACTACAGAGACAAGGGACAAACTGAAATAAAAATATCAAGGAAAACAGAACCATGTTATGGACAATTCACTAAGGAAACAGAAATGGCCAACGAGCGTCTGAAACTGTGCTTGATTCTGTAAATAACCAAAGAAACGCAAGGTCAAATGTGACACCATTTTGCACAGAGCAGCATAGCCAAGATTAGAGACGGTGACAGTCTGGGTCAGCAAGTGCAAAAAGAAACAAGTGCTCTCAGGGCGCCGGGGTGGCTCAGTCGTTAAGCATCTGCCTTCGGCTCAGGGTCCTGGGATCAAGTCCCGCAACGGGTTCCCTGCTCAGTGCGGAGCCTGCTTCTCGCGCTCCCTCTTCCTATGCCCCCTCCCTGCTTGTGCTTTCTCTCAAATAAATAAATAACATCTCTGAAATAGAAAAAGAAACGAGTGCTCACCTATGAAACCGGACCACTCCCTCTAGAGATGAATTTCCACTCTGAAGGGCCGATCATATGAAAACAAAAGTCAGCAGCAGTGCCAGGACCGTGTCTGGCTGAATCTCTTTGACACTGACAGAAACTTTAAAAGGATAAAGCAAAGAAAGAAACATCCAACTTTGACTGAAAATGGCTCAAATCACGGATCCACAGAGTATCGTGCAGCATTAAAAACTACAATCATGTAAAATGTAATGATGCGGGAAAAGTCACAAAATAGTAAGTGTGAAAAAATCATATTCTAAAACCTTTGTCAGTCTGTATGGTCCCACTATTTTTTTTACAAAACAAAATGAAAAAGGATCTTAGCTTTCCTGTGTCTTTTCAGATTATGACTTGAGGTCTCATCTCCCACGTTTAACAGTGATCTAATTCTAAGCCAATGCATCTTTTTTTTCCTTATGAGGAACTCTGGAATCAACTAGTAAATAACTGTTCTTAACTATTGTACTGCTTAAATGTACGGTATACCAATGAAGTTAATATAGCTTTTAATTTTCTTTATAAAATGTCTGCAGTAAACATATTACTTTAAAATCAGAGTATCAATTATTTACAAACTGAAAAAAAATGGTTCTTACTTTAATTTTTAAAAAGATTGTATGTATGTATGTATGTATGTATGTATGTATTTGAGAGAGGGGGGGGCATGAGAGTGGGGTGAGAGGCAGAGAGAGAAGCCAACTCCCTGCTGAGCAGGGAGCCCGACGCGGGGCTCAATCCTTGGACTCCAGGATCATGACCTGAGATGAAGGCACTTAACAGACTGAGCCACCCAGGTGATCCAAAAATGATCTTAAATAGCAATAAAACTTCTGGGAATTTCGTCTAATGAATTCACCACAGAGACATAGAAAAATGTATGTGCGGGCACTATCTTAGCCCATGTTTATGAGGTCAAGCTTACAGGCTAACAACTGATGAGAGAGGGGAAAGGGAAGTCAGAAGAGCACACACCAGGGAGCACTCACTGTAAGCCTGGTCTCGGGGTGTCTCCAGTGTGTTCACAGGAAGTACTGCACCTAGGAGCTGTCCATTTGGGGAGAGGAGAAAATAAGTTACATGTTAGTCCCCTTCCCCTCTTGAAATCTATAATTAGTCAGAGTCAGCCCTAGAGGCACTGGGTCCCTAAATTTCCAAGCTGCATTACCTGGCCTCTCTTATGGAGTCAGTGGGGAAGCCAGTGGGCACGCACAGGAGATGGTCTTCCATGGTCAGTCGGCGCTGGGGGCTCCTTCTTTCATATGGCTATGGCGGCAGTGGCGGCTGTGAGCTGGGTCTACAACCACAGCAGTAACATGAGCCATTGCTAGGGATACTCCTGTCTAGAAGGTAAGTGACCAAGGTGTGTGTTGGTTGGGGGGACGGGGGCGAAGTAGGCACAGCCATGTGTTTTGCGGTATTGCGGTCAACACAAAACAGTATGGTACAGCCAGCCCCTGCAACACGTGGATCTACTCATATGGATATCGAGATCTCACATGAAAATAAGATGCCCTCACTTCTCCACGGGAAGAAATAGAAATCAACCTCAATGGTGGTGGGCTGTCATCCTCTTAAACCCTAAGAAGACACGGTCTTGCTGCTGGCCCCCAATCTGTAACTGGCATCAGTGTTAGTCCCCCGCCTCAGCCCCACCGTATTAGTTCCAGATTGCCCTCACTTCCAGCCACGCGTTCTGGCTGGTCTGGGGTTGCCTTCCCGGTTGTGTACGAGCCCTTCGTTGCCTTGCCCTTGTTGGGCCACAGCTGTTTCCATCGCTCATTTATAATTCTCTGTGGCATGCAAGCATCACAGGATATCCTCATTTTATAAAAGAAAGACTGGGGCACCTGGGTGGCTCATTGGTTGAGCATCTGACTCGGTCTTACCTTGGGTCTTGATCTCAGGGTTGTGGGTTCAAGCCCCACACTGGGCTCCACACTGAATGTGCAGCCTACTTAAAAAAAAAAAAAAAAAGCATATCCAAGAAAGGAAAACCTCTTACCTATACCAAGTTTTTTTTTTTTTTTTTTTAAAGATTTTATTTATTTGTCAGAGAGAGAGAGGGAGAGAGAGCGAGTGCAGGCAGACAGAATGGCAGGCAGAGGCAGAGGGAGAAGCAGGCTCACCGCTGAGCAAGGAGCCCGATGCGGGACTCAATCCCAGGACGCCGGGATCATGACCTGAGCCGAAGGCAGCTGCTTAACCAACTGAGCCTATACCAAGTCTTATTATGTTGCTGCTAGATGCTGCTTCGAGGCAAACACACCCAAAAAGGCGAGTCAGGTGGTGGGGGCGGGGGGGGGGGGGCAGGCACTGGAGAGGCAAGGCATCGTGATCAATCATAAATCCTGATGTCTACAAGGATTTCTTTAACCGAAGAACCATAAACCCATGGAAGGTTCCATGTTTGCCCCTCTCTTACTCATTAGAGGTGGGATATCCTACCAAGTGGGTCAGGGGAGAAGAGATGGTTCTTTCAAGAACCTCTCTAACGTCTCTGACTATTTGGAAGAATGATTCGCTTCTGAAGGGGAGTTTCACGGGAAAGAAGCATCAGTCCCAAACACTGAAGGCACGGGAGGCTCACCTCATTTGGGCAATAAAATGGCACAGATTGGCGAACTTATCTATTCACCTAGCTATCCATCCAACAATTAAAATTTTGAGATTTGTAAATATCATTTTGGGAAATGCCAATCTCTTACAAAATGCATTTCTCTGCATTTTCATACAATGGAGAGAACACTTAGTACGGCCATGCGATTTGTCTCAGTTGCACTTTGCATGATTCCAAGGAAGGGGAATGAAAATTTTCATGTTTCCTTCTGACACGTGAACTTCACCACTTTTGTTGAAAGAAACGATATTCAAGGTAAGTGATAGTTTTATATTAATGTTACAGTTTCACTCACTTTTAAACTGTTGGATTTGAAAATCCATACTTATTTTTAAACAGGGGCAAGTTTCCTTCCTGATGCTACTGATCAACTATTCTGTTCCTTTACCTCAGGCCCGCTGCGTACTTCTTCAGACTTAGCTGAGATTTTACCAATGACATGCTTTTCCAGCACATTTTATTTCGTGTTACTTTGCGTTATTTATCAATATTTGAAATATTTAGGTTATTTCGACAAATTGTATTCTAAAAACTTTGTTAATAACTACTCAATTAATATATGGAGCCTTAAGGTCACAGGAAAAGATTATTTCTAATTTAAATTTATACTCAGGAGTGCCTTGGTGGCTCAGCAGGGTAAGCATCTGTCTTCGGTGCAGGTCACAATCCCAGAGTCCTGGGATCAAGCCCCATGTCGGGCTCCCTGCTCAGTGGAGAGTCTGCTTCTCCCTTTCCCTCTGCCACTCTTTCTAATAAATACATAAAAATCTTTAAAAATAAGTAAGTTTATATTTATATTTTTGTTGCAGACATTGCAACAATGTCAGTAAAGGACTCTCAAATATAAAGTAGACTAGATTAGATGAAAACTCAGTAGGAGAAGGGAATGGAAATACAAACTCAGGAAACTAGTAATAACGTAAAAATTCTGAATATTCGGTACAAGCCTTACTTTTTTTAAAAAATATTTTATTTATTTATTTAACAGAGCGAGAGAGAGAGAGAGATCACAAGTAGGTAGAGAGGAGATCACAAGTAGGCAGAGAGGCAGGCAGAGAGAGAGGGGGAAGCAGACTCCCCACTGAGTAGAGATCCCGATGCAAGGCTCAATCCCAGGACCCTGGTATCATGACCTAAGCTCAAGGCAGAGGTTTAACCCATTGAGCCACCCAGGCACCCCTAAGCTTTACTTTTTAAAATCTATTTTTAATTTTAGAAAATTATGGCAAAATACACATAACAGTTACCAATTTAAGTGTGCAGGTTAGCAGTATTAAGTGCATTCACACTGCTCTACAATCAGTCTACAGAACTCGTCATCTCGGAACACTGAAACTGTACACATTCAGCAGCTCCCCTTCTCTCCCTCCCTCCAGCCCCGGCAACCAACCACCTTACTCTTTCCATCTGTGTGAATCTGACTAGTACACATAACCCCCGTAAGTGGAATCCTATAGTTTTAATATCAGCTTTACTTTTGCATTCTAAAAAATGGTCAGTATCAAATCGCTATGATACACAGATTTCACTGGATATATTTCATGTTTTAAAATATTAATATCAAAAATCAAATCTTTTGCCAATATCTAAACTTATGAATTAAAGTTCTAGATGTCAATTCAAAAGGTGTTAAGGCGATACAAAAATCTCCAAATTTCATGGAGGGAGTACATGAGTAGCAAAAAAGCCCAGTGACTTAATTTGGTCTTTCTTTTTTATACACAAGAGATTAAATGATTTGTTTACAGTCACAGATCTACTTGACTCTAGAGAATCAGAAAGATTCTAAGACTCCTAACACCTAAGGGCTACTTCTAATCACAGATTCTGTTGTCTATAAATTTTATACATTTACTTCCTTCTTTACTTACTTCCATTACTTCCTTCTTTTTTTTAAAGGTTTTATTTATTTGACAGAGAGAGAGAGAGAGGGAATAAGCAGGGGGAGCAGCAGGCAGAGGTAGGATCAGGCTCCCCACAGAGCAGGGAGTCTGACGCGGGGCTCGATCCCAGGACTCTGGGATCATGACCTGAGCCGAAGGCAGATGCTTAACCAACTGAGCCACCCTGGTACCCCCTTTTACTTCCAGTTTAAATGCACTATTCACATGTACTCCTATGTATAAATATTCTTGTATAGTCGAGAATCCTCTGTGATAAAAAAAAAATGCCTGTATCTCTGGCATCAGTTAGATTTTCATACAATAAACTTGAACAGACAAATCTGTATTTGGCAATGTAGTTAGAACTTTCAGTGAGATGAAATCTATCACCCTATAAATAATTAGTACACTAAGAATGGACTTATAGAGGTCACTGGTCAGAAAAAAACAAAAGAATAAACTAACTCACAGTGAAGAAAACGGGTCCCAGACTTCAGGAAATTCTGGGCCACATTTGAGATATAAAGACATGAATTATGTGACTATCCATAAATATTTCTTAATCTTTTAAAAGAGATCCTTTAAGAAACTTCAAAATAAATTAATGGAATCTAATAATTTAAAACTCAAGTGCTGTTATTTCTACAAGATCTTGGATTATACGTTCATTTGCTCATTGGAAGAAAAATCACATTTTCATTTCTTATATTTTATTTATATTAGAGAGCACTTCCATATTAATTCAAATATCTATCCATTAAATGCAAAAATGTTAATGCAATATTAAAAATGAAATTTAAATGGAAGCAAGGGACTATCACATTAAGGTTCCCATGGCAACTCTCACTACACTTTCCAGCTTCTGAATTGTAATATGGTCATTTATTACAGGCTCATATCAAATATAATTTTGCAAATATTTAAAGATGTATAGGTTAATTCATGTCAATTCAAAACTTCAGATGCAATGTACTATATCAGGCTAAGACTACTCTAAATATTAACCCATATTCTCAATATAGACACATCTACGTAAAACAGGTGCAAACTTGCTATTTTGAGTGAACTGTTAGCACGCACATGAAGCACAGCGTTTTGCTGTCCCCATCACAGCTGAAATCTTAACTTTGTGCCACTTAAATAATAATATAGGTATGGTTAAGTGCCTTCCTCTTTAGCTTAGCAAGAGTTTGAAATTACAGATTACAAATCTTGCCGTACTAGGCAAAATGTAGTAGATTCATTAGTTCACACAAGTTAGAAGTCCAGGAACCGAATGATGCAGGAGATAAATACTGCCAAAGCCTCACCGTTATCCTTGGCTCTACTGTTTCCCACAACCTTCGGCAGTACATACGGAGAATCAAAAAAGTAAACATCCTTTAACCTAGCAATATCTCTTTATTTATCCAAAGGAAAGAACCGGACCCCTACAAAGCTGTATGTATAAGGATTTAGAAAAATATATCAATAGGGGCGGGTTAAGCAAACAACGATGCATGGAGCTCTGGAAATGAGTAGATCAATATGTACCGATGTGGAAAGGTGTCCACAGCACGCCGTTGACAAGTATAAAACCCATGTACAACAAAGAAGGAGTAGAAAAACAGAACAAAGCAAAAATAAAAGCCAAAACACTATCTCAAAAACAACATGAACACATGCACAGAGAACAGTCCAGAATAGTCCAGAATATTAGTAATAGGGATGTCTGGATAGTGGGATTATGACTGATTTATTTCCTGTTCAGATGAATATAATTGGAAAATCATGTATAAAATGGAAATGCGCACTGCCTGTTGCTATGGTGTGAGATGCCAAGATCCTCTTCCACCCAAGGCAGGAGTAGAAATTGGTATCAACCTTCCTGAGACATTTGATAACATGAAAATGTTGTGGCAAATATATGTCTATGTTCTATTTAAAAAAAAAAAAAACTGGGAGGTGTCTAGGTGGCTCAGTCGATCGAGCATCTGACTCTTGGCCTCAGTGGGTGTGTCTCAGGGATGTGAGTTCAAGCATCAGGCTGGGCTCCTTTCTGGAAAACTGGCACATTGGAAACCACCTAAGTATTCAAGAATGACTAGTAAATATTTGCAAAAGGGAAGGCTGTGCAGCCTCTGTATCTCATACTGTAGAATATCTCTATGGGAAAATATTTTTTTTAAGATTTTTATTTATTTGACAGAGAAACAGCAAGAGAGGGAACACAAGCAGGGGGAGTGGGAGAGGGAGAAGCAGGCTCCCCGCTGGGCAGGGAGCCCGAGGCAGGTCTCCACCCCAGGACACTGGGATCATGACCTGAGCTGAAAGCAGCCGCTTTAACGACTGAGCCTCCCAGGAGCCCCGAGAAAATATTCTTGATAACGTGTCAGATTGAGATGATCTTACCTACCAATTACAGGAAACTTCAACTCAGTTTAAATTATAAAATTTCTGGATAATCACAGCAGTTGAACCTATTTATTCACCTCCTAATTCCTCCTGAAATCTGGGTGAACTGTCGGAAAAGGGGGTGCAGTAAAAACCCAGAAAGATAAAAAAAAGAGAATAGACAACAGTAACATGATCTCTGATCCCGAAGCTAGGAGACTGGTGGCTGGGGGAGGGAGGTCTGTGTTCCAGGAAATAAGGACATGGAAGCCTCAGCAGGCAGCCCGCAGACATTCTGATTTACCCGTCAGAACTCAAAAACTGGGGCGCCTGGGTGGCTCAGTGGGTTAAAGCCTCTGCCTTCAGCTCAGGTCATGATCTCGGGGTCCTGGGATTGAGCCCCACATCGGGCTCTCTGCTCGGCGGGGAGCCTGCTTCCTCCTCTCTCTGCCTGCCTCTCTGCCTACCTGTGATCTCTGTCTGTCAAAAAAAAAAAAAAAAAACAACAACTCAAAAACTACTTAAGAATGGACACGTTTGGGAAGGGGGAGTAGAGTGGAGGAATTCATGCGAGAAATGAGAACCCAGGCCTCCCTAAGAATCGAAACCGACTCGCAGATCTTAGAGGCCAGCAATCCTCCCCAAATCACCAAACTTTTACAAAATGTGGAGGACACAGTACCCTTGCCAGCTGCATTTTTGTGCATAATGTCCTGATTCCTGTAATGTACAATAATGAGTTGAGGCATATTAACAATAAACCTTAATAAACGGAATAGAACATCGACAAATCTCATTTGCACCTTCCTTCCTTCTCTTTCTCATCTTACCCTATGCTGTTTAGTCTTTGAACTTATTTTAAAAAGGATGTCCACCGTAAAACTTACGAGTGTTCACAGCAGCGTCCCTCCCAACAGCCCTGGACTGGAAGCAACCCAAATGTCCAGCACTGAGGACGCGTTTTACAAGTGGCACATTCTCACCACGAAATACTACGCGGCGATACAAAGTAACAAAGCACTGCACTGACTCCAGGTTGTGGCATGGTTGACTCTTGAAAACATGACCCTTTGTGAAAGAAGCCCACAGAAGACCACATACTGTGTGATTCTATTTATATGAAACGCCGGAATAGGGAAATGCATGGAGACAGAAAGTAGATTTGTGGTTGCTAGGGGCTGAGGAGAGAGGGTAGGGATTTTTTTTTGGAGTGGGGGGGGTGATGAAAATTTTCTAAAATTAAATAGTTGCCCAACTCTGGATATACTAAAACCCACCAAAATGTATACCTTAAATGGGCAAACTTTATGGTATGCAAATTATATTCCAATAAAGCTATCAAAAAACAGGTATTAGACTGAATATGTTCTTTGGCAATATTTTAAGGACATTCAACATCATGCTTAAAGATTTATCTAGGGGCGCCTGGGCGGCTCAGTCCATTGAATGGCTGACTTGGTTTTGGCTCAAGAGTCAGTTGTGACTTTGGTTGTGATTTCAGGGTCTGGGATCAGGCCCCGTGTCTGCTTAAAGACTCTCCCTCTGCCCCTCTTGTTCTCGTGCGTGTGTGCGCGCGCACACACACGTTACCAAAATAGATAAATCTTTAAAAAATATATTTATCTAATGTTTATGCACTTCGCAGTAGGGCATTTAATTTTAACACTGCTGAGTGCTTTAGGGTATGAAGATACTTATCATCTGTTTATCCATGCTATGGTGATTGAATGTTTTAGTAGATTCTGGCTTTTTTGTCATTAAAAACAATGCTGAGATATTTATACATCTTTCCCGACGCACATAAACAAGAACTTTTCCAGGACATGTACCAGAGTAAAGGGTGTAGGTGTTTTGCTTGATAAAATCCTGGCAAATTAGGTCCCTTAATGTCGAGCTATATGGTGGGCTCACGTGGCCAGCGCTGAACTCCGTGGCACACCTAAACTGCCTGCTACCATCGGCCTTTAAGTTTCTGTCCTCCAGCTGTGGAAGAAATGACATCTGATTGAGATCTTTTTATTTTTTTATTTATTTTTATTTTTTAAAGGATTTTATTTATTTGACAGAGAGAGATCACAAGTAGGCAGAGAGGGAAAGAGAGAGAGAGAGGGAGAGAGAGAGGAGAAAGCAGGCTCCCCACTGAGCAGAGAGCCTGATGCGGAACTCGATTCCAGGACCCTGAGATCATGACCTGAGCCTAAGGCAGAGGCTTAACCCACTGAGCCACCCAGGCAGCCCCCGACTGAGATCTTAATTCGTACTCCAAATGAACGAGACTGAACCTCGTTTGTTGTTTTTTGGTCATTCCCATTTCTTCCGTGAAATGCCTTAAAATCAGTTTTGCCCATTTTTATTTTCATTAATTTTTCCTTATTTACTTGTGTCTACGCCGTACGTTTGTACAGTATCATATACATATAAAACAAATCAGAAAAGTTAATAATAGAAAAAATATAAACAACATATGTGTAGATTCTTATGATGCATATATACAACTTGTTTTGGTATTCAGCATGTTCACGTGGATTGCAAATATACTTTCAGTTTGTAACTTGTTACTTTATCTTTTGATGGATAAAAACTTTAAATGTCAGATTTCTTTCTTTTGCATTACAGTAATTTTTGTGTCTGTCTGAAGTATTTCCCTACAATATCACAAATATATTCTCATGGTCTCCCATGGTTTTTACTGTTTTGCCTTTACATTTATGTGTTTAATCACTGAAATGGATTTTTAAAATATTATATGAGGAGCCAATTTTTTTTTCCATATGAATCATCTGTTCTTGCTACAATTTGAATAGTCCATCTTTCCCACCGTGACTTGCTCCTTTGGACATATATCAAGCTCCCTTCCTGGGTGGGTTTGTTCTGGAGTTCTTTCTGGGATACTTGTTTGTCTCTGTACCAGTAACAACTTCAGTTTCTTTAGCTATATAACATCTTTCCATAAAAAAAGGTAAGTCTCCCTCCCTCAGTCTTACTTGGGAACACAGAGCAGCCTTGGAAGTGCACTTAGGAGGGGATATGCCACCACGGATGGAGGTGGCAGCCTCCAACTAAAGCACCTTCTGGGTCTGCGGCAGCATCTGAGCTAAGGCAATGCTCTTCCCAGGCAACTGCCCACGGCCTGGCCATTCCTGCCCGACACAGGACTCCTCTCCAGTCTCTGCACTGCAGCTGATCAGGCCACAACTTCTGTCTCAAAGCTCTGCTGCCGGCTGAAGTTCCTCCTGCCAATCCACCTTCCTTCCCCCTCTGCCCACCAGTGTCAGACCTGAATCTCCGCCCGAAGGCTTTCAGGGCCCAACCCGGCTCTTCCCTCTTTATTTTGCACCTTTTGTACTTCTAACCACATTATGGCCTGGGTCTCCCGGAAGACCTGAACTGGTATAAGGGTCTTGGCTATTTTTTGATGCCTTGCTCTATTAAATTTAAGAATCAGATTGCCAAATTCCAAAATGAAAACAAAAATACTTTGTTGGGATTGACAGGAATAACACCGGATAGGTTTATCCATAGCAGAACTGACATCTTGAAAACATAGTCTTTGTATGAACGTGGTTTCTCTTGCCACTTAGTTAGGTTTTCTTTAAACCTTCTTTCAGGGGTGCCTGGGTGGCTCAGTCATTAGGTGTCTGCCTTTGGCTCAGTGCATAATCCCAGGGTCCTGGGATCGAGGCCCACATCAGGCTCCCTGTTCCGCGGGAAACCGCTTCTCCCTCTCTTATTCCCCTGCTTGTGTTCCCTCTCTCACTATATCTCTGTCAAATAAATAAATAAAATCTTAAAAAAAAAAAAAAAAAAAAGCTTCTTTCAATACATGGGACGCCTGGGTGGTTCAGTCGTTAAGTGTCTGCCTTCAGCTCAGGTCGTGATCCTAGGGTTCTGGGATGGAGCCCCACGTTGGACTCCTTGCTCAGCAGGGAGCCTGCTCCCCCTCTGCCTGCTGTTCTCCCTCCTTGCGCCCGCTCTCTTGTTCTCTGACAAATAAATAAAATCTTTAAAAAAAGAAAAAAGCTTTCAGTACAGTATTATCATTTTCTCAGTACCTTGTGAATTTTTGTGAGATTTCTAGGGATCTCATATTTCTAGTTATGACTGAAATTGTATATTTTTAAACTCTATTTTTCTGATTCTGCTATTTAGAAAAAAATCTTTAAAAAATTTTTTGAGAGACAGAGAGAGAATGCTCAATGGGGAGGGTGGTGAGGAAGGGAGGGGGAGAGTGAATCCTGAGCAGACTCCTTGCCCAGTGTTGAGACCAACGTGGGGCCCAATCTCACAAGCCTGAGATCACAGTCTGAGCTGAAACCAAGAGTTGGGTACTCAACCAAATGAGCTATGTAGGTGCCCAGAAAAATTTAATCTTTTAAGTAGCAAATTTGCTAAACTATTAATTCTAATAGTTTATAGGCGATTTTAGGTTTCCATGTTATGTAACTGTACAATCTTACAAGTTTTCTCTCTTCCTGGCCTTGCTGTGCCGACACCTTCAGTACAATGCTGAATATGTACGACAGCAGGCGTTCTGGTTTTGCTGAGTTTAAAGAGAATCCTCCTATTTCACTATTTAATAATGTTTACTATGAGATTTTTGCAGAAAGCTTTTATCCACTCAAGGAAATGATCTTCTATATTAAGAATATCATGAGAACATGTTTTTTATTAAAACCTTTTCTGTGTCTAAAATAATCAGTTTTTTACTTTTAATCTGTGAAACTTACATTGATGTATTACCATGAAGATACTGAACCCTATCAAACACTTTTTCTACATTGTTTGAGATCTTGTTTTTCCTTTAATCCGGTTTATGTGGTAAATTATATTGATTGATTTTCAAATGCTAAACCAATCTGTGTTCCGGGGATAAATCCAACTTGGTCATGACGTATTTGATTTGTTTCACTGACTCATTTGTTGTGCTTGGTATTTCTGCGCACATGTCTTCAGTAAGGCTTTAATTTCCCCCTCATATGTCTCCATCCAGTTTTGGCACCAAAGTGCTGGTACCCTGATTAAATGAATTGGCATCTGACCCTGACCCTCTTTTTCTATTCTCTGAAAGAGTTCACATAAAAGTGTTATCATTCTCCCTTCAAATGCTTGATAAAACTCATTGGAGAAACCAACAAAGCCCAGAGTTTCCTAAGGTCTTAGATCTCTGATCCAGTTCTTTAGTAGTTATAGACTATTCAGGCTTTTAAAATGTCTCCTGTGCAGACTTTAATAAACTGTGTTTTTCTATTAATTTGTCCATTTTACCACTTATCAAAAATTGTGAACACAAAATAATTACTAATAACTTCTCTTTTGAAGGTTAGTAGGATCTGCAGGGGTGTCCTCCCCCTTTTCCGTTTCTGATATTGGTTATTTGTGCCTGGCCAGAAGGTCATCAATTTTATTAGCCATTTCAAAGAAATAACCATTGCCTTTTTGATGCTTTATTGCATTTCCCATTTTATTAATTCCTGCTTTTATTATTACATTTCTTCTACACAGCGAAGGGGATTTAATTTGGTATTCATTTTCTTCAAGTAAATGCTTACTTAGTTCATTTTTTTAGACTTTCTTCTGATCTAATATAAGAATTTAAGGCTGTAAAATTTCCCCCTAAGTATTGTCCGTGGAGAACTTACTCTGTGAATTCAATCCTGTGAGCTCTGTTGACAGATTTACGGCCCAGTACAAGGTCACTAAAAAATGTTACATTTTCTGCACTTGTTGGATGGTTACGTTTGTCCACTGCTCGCTCAGTCTTCAGTATGCTTCCTGCTTTTGTTTGCTCCTTGTACCAAACACTCGGAGGTTAAAATCTCTACCCATGACTCTGAATGGATTCCTTTACTCTTCCGTAAACTTCGTATTATCCCAGTGAACTAAAAGATTTATCAGTTTTGTTTCACATGTTTGCTAGTACTGGAAGTACCACTGACTGGGAGAGTTCAAATTACTAATTCAAATCTTGTAATGATTATGGTATTTTTCAGTTTTCCTATTTTTTTTTTAGAGCCCTGTTAAGAGATGTCCATTGTTTTCAAATTTATTGATATAAAATTGTTAATATGCTTTAAAAAAAGGGTCTGCTCTAGTCATAGTTCTGTTCTCTTATTCCTTCCTAAAGACTGAGCTCTTGCTCATTTGATTGTTGTTCCTGTTTTGTTTTCTATTTCATTCATTTCTACTGTTTTCTCCTATGTCCTTTGAGTTTATCCTGTTTTTCTAACTTAAGCTGTACTTTAGTAGTTTCTAATTATGATATGACCCTCTTTGATCTACTGATTAAGAAATTTAGACATTTTTTTCTATTTGGAGGCTTCTAGTCATCTTATTGTTGTTAACTTCTGACAATTCCACTATAACCAAGAAAAATACTCTCCGTGATACGGATTCTTTGAAGTTTGATGTCTTCTCACAGCACAAGATCACTTTTTAATAAATTTCCTTTTTGTGTTTAAAATATGCATTATTTTGCATCAGAGTGCTACATATGTTCACTACATCAAGTCTGATTTTGTGTTCATATTCTGTCTTCAACTGACTTTTAAAATTTTTTTTTATTTTGGGACACCTGGGCGGCTCAGTCGGTTAAACATCTGCCTTCGGCTTAGGTCATGATCCTGGGGTCCTGGGATTGAGTCCCACATTGGGCTCCCTGCTTAGCAGGGAGTCTGCTTCTCCCTCTGCCTCTCTCTCCCAACTGAAGATTTGTATGTATTTGACAGAAAAAGAGTACAAGCAGGGGGAGCAGCAGACACCAACTGAGCCACCAGGTGCCCCTTCAACCGTTTGTTTTTTTTTTTTTTTTAATTTAAAGATTTAATTTATTTGACAGACAGAGGTCACAAATAGGCAGAGGCAGGCAGAGAGAGAGGGAGAAGCAGGCTCCCTGCTGAGCAGAGAGCCTGATGTGGGGCTCCATCCCAGGACCCTGGGATCATGACCTGAGCCGAAGGCAGAGGCTTTAACCCACTGAGCCACCCATGTGCCCTTCAACCGGTTTTTTTAATTGCTTCATCTCCCAGGTGTACTAAAACATTCACCGTGATGTGACTTTGCCAATTTCTCCTTGTAGTTCTATAAATTTTGCTATATAGTTTTAGAAGTTATCTTACTGAAGACATACAAACTTTAAGGATAAATCAAACCTTCTATCTTCATTAAAACAAAATGTTACTGTAGAGTCCACTTATACAGCTACAGAGCTTCCTTTGATCTTTCTTTTTTTTTTTTTAAAGATTTTATTTATTTATTTGACAGAGATCACAAGTAGGCAGAAAGGCAGGCAGAGAGAGAGGAAGGGAAGCAGGCTCAGAGCCCGATGCGGGGCTCAATCCCAGGACCCCGGGATCATGACCTGAGCCGAAGGCAGAGGCTTAACCCGCTGAGCCACCCAGGCGCCCCTTCCTTTGATCTTTCTTAGGTCTTCTTTACCTTTGGCTCTCAGCATTTCAGCATCTGTTCTCGACGCAGTTCTTTAAAAAGCATGTTGCAGATTGTTAAAAATCTGATCTAATGACCAAGATTTTTTGCAGAACACTCAACCCATTTACAGTTGGATTTATCTCTACCAACTATTTGGTGCTGATCTGTACTGTCCACTTTCCTCCTGCATGTACTGATCTGTTTCTTGTTTTCCCTTTGCCTCCTCAACAGATACCACCGCAGTGCATACTGCTTTGTTTCTTCTAGGGGCAGCTCTTCATCTTGTCGAGTTCATACCAGTCTAAAATGGGTCCCTATTGTTACTCTCCTTCCCAGTAACACCAGATAATTAGATTGATATAATTTCAATGACCAACTTCACACGCATTATGCTTACAAGCAACAAGATTAAACTTGGACTTTTCCCTCCCACAAATTTGACATTCCTCACATTATCAATAGTTCTTTAGATTTACTAAAGTGCTTACTATTTTCTTTGCTATTACTTCTTACATCTCAGACCTGTGATATTCCTCCTCCTTGAAGTTTATCTTTTAGAAGTTCCTTTAGTGAAGCGATTTTGGCAGAAAATTGTTTTTGTTCTTCTGAAAATGTCTTGTCTTTCACCTTCATTCTCAGATAATCCATAAAGCATAGTGTCTGCATCAAAATTTCCTGGATGGTATTAATAATAAACATTTGATAGCAAAAGGCTGAAAACTGTATACAAAGGAAGCAATAAGGTAAGCATGATCTTAATTTTGTATTGCATTTATCAGATCAATGTCTGGAATACCTTTCTTATGCGATTTTCTTTCTTCTTTTTTTTTTTTTTTAAGTTATGCAATTTTCTTTCACTAGATTCTCACAACGATTCCAAGAAGTTCACCCCCTTTTCTACAGGTAAATGGAACACTCTAAGATTTGTAATCCTCACTCCATTATTCTGGTTCTAACCAGCACCCCTGTATCTGCTATCTGCACAACAGAATGTGCCATTTCTTTCCCTATAAGTCTCATTCTTCACAAAAGTATTAAATTTTCTGTAGTGTTCAAGAAATCCCATTGGTGTAACTTTTAGTTTAAAAGAATTTTTTATTAACCAGGATTCTTAATTCCTTCCAACATGTCAGATAACAAATCTTTTTAAGATAACTAATTCTTTGGTCTGACACATTAATATATAATTGATAATTTAAGTTAATATAAAAGTTCATTATTTTTTAATCATGTTCCCAAAGAATAAGTTATAAATCTGTGAATAACAGCCCATTAAGTTAATACTTCATTTATATAGAGGAGAAATGGAAACAAGGATAGAATTCTACTAAGAACTGCTTAGTTTTTCATACATGCGTGTAATGCATATATCCAGAGCTAGAACAGGGAAGGTATTGGAATTTCCATATCTTTTTCAAATAGCTAAAAAGAGACAAAACTTAGAGTAGAGATTTTCAAATCTTCAAATAAAGAGATTTTCAATCTTATTTTTTAAGATTTTATTATTTAAGAGAGAGTGCATGCGCGTGCACACACCCATGGCGGGTGGAAGTGGAGGGGGGAGCAGGGTCCCCATTTAGCAGGGAGCCCAACGAGGCAGCAGGTGTGGGTAGGGGGTGGTGGAGACCGCTGGAACTCTGGGATCACGACCTGAGCTCAAGACAGACGCTCAACCAACTGAGCCACCCAGGGGCTCCAAGAGATTCTCAATCTTACTGATCACACAATTATCCAGGGGAAATGAACATATTCCTCCAACATACAAATATTCTTACATGTAACTTGTAATAAAAACCACAAAACTACAAAGTGAAAAAGGATGAACTAGGGATAAAATAGGTCATATTCTTAAAGATTTTAAAGTTTATTAGTGGCAAAATCAGATCTGTTGAGGGCATATGGATGTGAGATGTGAATGACAGAAATGGGACCCAGCGTAACTTGACTGGAACGCCACTGGGACCACTATCATTTTAAATTTCACAGTGTGGCTGAAGAGCAAATACTGGGCCTAGGAGGACTGTTTGTCTGACAGCTTTTTATGGTCCCCTGAGAGTTCTCCCTCGACCCACAACAGAAGTAGCTCCTACACCAGGACTTGGCCTTCATCAGGGAACAGTCCCGGAGGCCCCCTGCGCTGCAGCGAGTGGGAAGGTCAGAAGGCAGTATGCAGTGTGTTGACACATGGACGGCTGCTGTAAGCAGTGGGAACCAATCCTACCAGGGCCACTCTGAGAGAAGAACTTCAGTGTCCTCTCACCAGAGGGGTAAGGAAGCTGGAGTGTTCACACACCAAACCCTGCCCTGCACTGGCGAAGGCCTGCTGGCCTGGCCCACACGCAGCCAAGAAGCTCAGGCAGCCAGCAGGCACCTCCAGAAGGCCGAGGGTTTTGGAAACTGCAGATAAGCTAGAGGCGGCGCAGGGTCCATGGGGAGGGCACAGACGGCAGAGGCCACCTCTGCTGTCCCTGCATCATGAAGAATATTAACTTCAGGGCACCTGGGTAGCTCAGTTGGTGGGGCGACTGCCTTCGGCTCAGGTCATGATCCTGGAGTCCCGGGATCCAGTCCTGCATCGGGCTCCCTGCTTGGCAGGGAGTCTGCTTCTCCCTCTGACCCTCTCCCTTCTCATGTTCTCTCTCTCTCTCAAGTGAATAAATGAAATCTTAAAAAAAAAAAAAAAAAAAAAAAAGAATATTAACTTCAATCTTAAATTTCTTTGCAGGATCCTTTCTAAGCCCTTAAAAAGAATCTTTGTCAGGTTAATCTACAGTCGGTTTTTAACTAAATTGGTAACATATAAATGAACACACCCACAAAAACATCACAGTCAATTCTTTCCACTTTCCAACAGGATACTTCAGAGAGGAATGTGACAGATGACCACCTATACACAGATCGATGAGTGCACCAGCGCCAATCTGAGTATCAAATATCGACACAATTTCACCTTTTCTCTGATTAAAATAGAAGTTGAGGGGCTCCTGGGTGGCTCAGTGGGTTAAAGCCTCTGCTTTCGGCTGTCATGATCCCAGGGTCCTGGGATCGAGCCCCACATCGAGCTCTCTGCTCAGCGGGGAGCCTGCTTCCTCCTCTCTCTCTCCTGCTTCTCGGCCTACTTGTGATCTCTGTCTGTCAAATAAATAAATAAAATCTTTAATAAAAAAAAAAAAAAGAAGTTGAGATTTTCTTCCTCTCCACAATACATTACCTTGTGTACCCCTTGAGGTGCATGCTCCCCATTCTGGCTATTCCTTGGCCAGAGTACACAAAGCCCTGTCCAGCTCTCAGCTGGAAATAATTTGACTCATTGCATGGTATGTCTGGACTATTATAAATGGCTAAGAACATACTAGTTACAGTTCTACTACAGTTTTAGACTTTATCACTTAATGAGGAGATGAAAATGTCAAAAACAATCTTCATAGAATTCTCTGAATGGGTATATTATTTCCCCGTGTTAAAAAAAAACTGTACAGAGACCCAACCAGAATGCAACTCCATCTTGGACTCATTCTAACTCCAATCAAAATGCTCTGGCTTTCCATAGTCTTTGGTGTAAAAGGCAGATGGGCAGGCTCGTGTTTTCATCCCCTTTGCAGAAATAACAGCTCTACAGAAACATTTTCCAAAGTCACAGCTTCCAAAAGGAGTTACATATGAGAAGTCAGAAATGCATTTAAACTTTTCTAAACAATTAAGTACATAACTAAATTCCAGAAATGTGACACAAAGTTAGAAAACAGTTCATTTTATTCAGGCCGCAATGTGTAGATTACTTATTTAGTCTTAAAACAAGCTCAATATACAGTTTAATTATTATCAGCACTTTATCTTCAACAACCCAAGAATAGAATAAAGTTTTCCTGTACAAGTTTAAGAAATCCATTCTGGAAAAAAAAAAAATCCATTCTGTGTAGAAACATTTTTATTAATTCTCCCAGAGTTTAAAACTTTATTACCGAGTCGTTTTAGCCCATTAAAGACTTTTTAGATTTTGCATGAAATCCTGAAAAACACTATTTTATGACACATATCAACAAAACTCAACGCCACTTTCTCCAATAATAAAAATGTGCTTTTTTGAACTGTTACTTTTTAAATGACGTGAAACTAAAGAAAACTGGTTGCTGGTTTTAAAATCCTCTTGTTTGGAGAAAAATATCCTATGCTTTACTACTCGTTGCCATGCCTTACAGAGATAGGGTCTGTAGTCCACATCTGCCTCACTTGGACGGTTAAAGGCAGGCGGAGGCCCTTCTGTCCAGTCTGAGGTTTTCTGCATTAGACTTTGTGTTGTTGCAAAAAGAACTAAGCGATACTCACTTACGAGTTTCTCTAAGAACTGAGCGCATTTCTTCAGGGTGCACTCCTGCAAGTTAACACTGTCTCCTCCATTGGCGCGGTCTATCCAGTAAAAGGCGGACAGGCTATCCAAGATCAAAAGGCAGAGGGAAGGGTGGCTACAAACCGTGGTTTCTAGGGAGTACAGCGTGAGGAGCAGCTGGGTGCTGTTACCGCAGCTCACCAAAAACAACCTTCCCAGGCACTGTTTGACCATTTCTTCACAACTCTGGGACAGTCTATGCTCGAGAATTGTAACCAGCCGGAGCATATCAAAGCGGTAATCTGTGTCAATAAATAAGACTTCTACTTCCAGTCCCCCTTCGGATTTTGGAAGTATACATCGTGCTGTTAAATGATAAAGCATTTCGGTTTTTCCTGTTCCCTCTGGACCATGAAATTCAAGAATATCACCTGTGTAAAATGTAAAAACGTCAGTCAAAATGCAGCAGCACAGTAACGGTAGGCTACAAAATGAAAAGTCTGCAACAGTGTGTAAAAAGATGTTTACTGGAATGTGAAAGAAAAATTCTAAATCCATTTGCGAAAATGGATCCATATAAGCAAATACAAATAAGTAAGGAAATTAAATCATTAAATTTCACCTCTGAGAAAGGAGCTGGCTATTAATTAGCATCAAGAAAACGTGAAAAACAGAATGACAAGGTGGAAAGGCACCCAAGGAGGTCTCCCGGGGAGGAGTCCACATGCACTCACACTGAAACTGAGAAGCTAAGAATAAAGTGCTACAAGAAGCTACTGACCACTACGGTACACAGCACTTCTGCTACTTGATT
>NW_019154121.1:27956226-27960005 GCF_002288905.1 Enhydra lutris kenyoni
GGGGAGGCAGTGCATCGAGCTAAAAAACTATTTTTCTCAGTATCCCTTGCAAGGAGGAGTCAGGAGGGATCACCAGAGCCAGGGAGACACAAGTACAACTCTGTTGGGGGTTTCTAAGTTTTGCTTTCCTGATACAGGTGCCACTTCTGCTCTGCCATACCCTGCTCTGGAGGGGAAGCAACCATCCTGAGGCAGTGAGTAGAAAAGGGACACCCTAAGTAGGGAGGGCCCTAAGAATCATGGAGCAGGAAGACAAAAGATGACATGGTGGAATCCCACACCAGCTAGGCAGGGCCTGCGTCTACACCACCTGTGAGGTGAGGAAAATAAGCCTCTATCAGGTAAGCCACTGAGTTGGACTTCTGCCACACACGGCTGAAACGATCCCTAACTAGGGTTTTTTGGTGTGACTGGCATTATGCGGAACAATTCTCGACACTGCAGTTTCCTATGTTCAGCTCTTGGGCCTAAATGCCAGTAACAGCCCTCCACATTTCCAAAATGCTATCGGTTATTCTCCGCTATATAAATTTCTTGAAGCTGTGCCCTGCTGGAATGACATCTGCACTGTAAATTATTTTCCCAGCATTATAAGCTGAAGTAAACTACTCTGAATTTCAAAGACTCCAAATCTTTTTTCTATATAGGTTTCTATACAGGAGAACGCAAATTAAACACCTGGGGAAACTGTCCTACCTCCAGAGCTCTTCAAAACCCACTCCTAACAGTGGCCTTCCAATCCTTGCTAGTTTGTTTCCATTTAATTTATGGCTGAACCACATAACTGGAAACACTGTTAAAAATGCAGATTCTCAGGCCCCAACCAAATTACTAGTGTGAGAGTCCAGTTCCTTTACTTCCTGTTATTACTAACAACCCACTGTAAATTGGAACATTCACAAAGAATGTAAAAAAAACGAGCATGTTACCACTATAACATATTTAAGGTACTACGAAACTTCAACCAGTTTCTACCATAATCTTACATGCAATATGCAATTAAAAATTTAAATAAAAATGATTCCCCACACCCCTCCCCTCAAAGATTCTAGACTCAAGAAGTGAAACTATTTTCACAATAACAACTGTTCACTGATACTCTTGCTGGCAGTTAACAAAGTAACTAAGTAACTATTCAGGCCAGATGTTCAGTTTACTCTCTCCTACTACTAAGAAGTGAAGCTGAAATCCTCCCCTTACCCACAAGTAAGTCTTTTACTTCCCTATATTACAGAGCGTAAACTACATGCATTCGATGAAACATTAATGTAGAACAGATATTAATGGTAGAGAAGGAAAGCTGAAAACACAGTTTAGCAAGACTAACCTCAAAATAGTTTGTAGGACGCAGCGAACCGCACGCAGAACACAGCGGGGAAACCAGCCAGCAGACGGCACCAGACCCTCCCCCCCTTCCCCAGAAAAGAAGGCGATGAGACCTATCAACAGCGACCAGCTTTTCTATGGTGCTTTACAGATGAAAGGGGACAGCTTGATGAGAGCTCATTTGACCCTGATAACAACACTCTGAGCGAAGAAAGCAAACTTTATCACGTTCCATCATCGCAGTTATCATGCTATATAATTTTTAAAAGATTTTTTAGTTTTACTTAATGTCTACACCCAAAGTGGGGCTCAAACTACAACCCTAAGATCAAGAGCCGCACACTCCACAGACCAACCAGCCAGGGGCCCCTCATGCTGTAGGATTTCTGGCTATTTTGTCGTATTTCCTACGCACTACTTTAAGGCTGGGACTCTACTATTCTATTTCCAGCACAAAACACAGTACCTTTTGAATGCCCTTCATTAGGTTACTTTCTTTTTGAGAACTTCTTGAGAGACATCTGAAAAATGAAAATGTAAGTCCTATCTGGTGAGGGCTTAAGGCTCCAGAGTGAGCTCTGGAACATCGCATTTTGAAAGGAAGCAAGTCAGTAGGGAGTCCCAGGTAGGGAGTGCGGCACTGGTCACCAGAGTCCTGCAGATGTAAAGGCCCAGGACCAAGGCTGGAAACGAGAGACCAACACAGGAGACAAGCCAGAACAGGAACAGAGTGCCCAGTACAAGTCCAGCCCCCTGCCCACGGCCCCTGGCCCAGTGAGTGTGGACACTTCGTTTCTGTCAGGTCTTCAGTGCCTGCCCATGTTCAGGGGTAAGGTAGCGACGTATGTAAAGGTTCTTCTCAGAGACAGGGTTGGAAGTACCCATACACATCAAACACATAAGGAAAGCAGGAATTTTTAATTCACGTAATCACATAAATATCCTAACAAGAATTTAGTTTTCAAAATGCTATGTTAGGTAGGTGTCACAAAATAAAAATGTCCTACAACCCCTAGGGATTTGAGATTCAAGACAGTAGTAAGAGTGTAGACATAATGATCTGAGAATAAGCTACAGAGAACAGAAAGCTACAGAGAACAGAAAGCTACAGAGAACAGAAAGCAACAGAGAACAGAAAGCTCAATTTGGTGGGTGAGAGTGAACAAAAAATTAGAAATAGAGGCCAAAAACACAACTCTTGGGATAGATCCACGTTAGAGGAGTCGGCATAAAGACATAAAACATGAATTTAATATAAAAATTAGAGGAGGAAAATGACACAGAGCACAAAAGGTTTCAAGAAAATGAAAGAATACTAAATAACGTTAAATGAAGCACAAAATTTCTAAAAGTAAAGTGGCAGAGGAGAGTTTGGGAACAGATCCCTGAACTGGTCCCGGATAGTTACCTTGCACCAGTAAATGTGTAGTATGCAAAACCACATTTAATATATGTATTATTTTATGAACCAAACTTCAAAATCAGATACTCAAAAAAGAGATGGGAGGGCTCTCCAGGGAGAACTCAGTGTTCTTCCAAGGATTAGGCTGCAGGGAAGGCAGGGGGCACACAAAGAATTAGGGGAAAAATATGATGGTTTACATTCATTTAAAAAGTAATATTCAACAGCAGTTTCATGAGGCTGAAGTCAAATGAAGACAACCAAAGGTAGGAGAAAGGCAACATATTCTGAAGTAAAAGGGAAGAGACTCCACTGGCCAGAGGGTAAGTGGGAGCCGTCTGTGGGTATTTCTGGAATCCTCAGAATAGGAAAAAAAATGAAAATCTAGCCGAGTACTTTCTTGGAGAGAAGGTGGTGCTCATAAACATCATTCAGCATAACTCAACAGAGTAAGTCTTTGAGAGCACTCGTTACATGGTTTAACAAGGTTTGCTAAATTCATACATTACTAAGAAACAGATGACGTTAAGTATATGGATTCCTTAGATTCTTGGTTTGACAAGATTGAGATGAGGCAAAGCTTAAGGTGAAATCCTTGGTTAGGAGATTATTAAGGGGTATATAAAAACACTCTTTTCCTTTTACAGATTAATAGCAAAGCAGTAAAAAGGTCATTTGTTAACAACTGGGGAAATAAAATGTGCAAACTTACAAATTACACATAAATATTATCATCACGGTCCCAGATTCCCTATAAATATGTTTAATGATGAAGTCAGTTTTGTTGATTTTATAAACATTTACTGTCTATCATCACATCAAAAATCATATTCAAGCATGATGTTCTACAGAGGGGCATAGTCCTTTTAGCTGTTTTTGAAGTTACTATCTCAAATGTTTCTGAGACCCGTTGGAAAAGAAATCATACCCTTGTCCATTCAAAGTATTGCGTATGACAACTTGGGAGTAAAAAAAACAAAAAAACCACCTCTCACCACTAAACACACACACACACACACACACACACACACACACACACACACACACACAC